>NW_026529566.1:0-104893 GCF_028500815.1 Rissa tridactyla
GAAAGGGTTGCTTTGAGGCTGAAGACAGCAGGAAAGCCCGCAGCCCCCAGGTCTGTGGGGCTACGCAAGAGGTTCCCAAAGAGCTTTAGAACAAGGCATAGTTTTCCCTGCTGGCTCTCTGGGCGGGGGACCCATCTCCAGCCGTATGGCCATTTTTGAGCCTGGCGCGGCGCCAGGTGGGAAAGGGTGGCTTTGAGGCTGAAGGCAGGAGCAAAGCCTGCAGCCCCCACGTCTGTGGTGCTACGCAAGCGGTTCCCAAAGAGCTTTAGAACAAGGCATAGTTTTCCCAGCTGGCTCTTAGGGCATGGGACCCATCTCCAGCCATAGGCCATTTTTGTGCCTGGCGCGAAGCCAAGTGGGAAAGGGTGCTGTCGAGGCTGAAGGCAGCAGGAAAGCCCGCAGCCCCAAGGTCTGTGGGGCTACGCAAGCGGTTCCCAAAGAGCTTTAGAACAAGGCATAGTTTTCCCTGCTGGCTCTTTGGGCGGGGGACCCATCTCCAGCCGTATGGCCATTTTTGTGCCTGGCCCGGCGCAAAGTGGGAAAGGGTGGCTTTGAGGCTGAAGGCAGCAGGAAAGCCCGCAGCCCCCAGGTCTGTGGGGCTACGCAAGCGGTTCCCAAAGAGCGTTAGAACAAGGCATAGTTTTCCCTGCTGGCTCTTTGGGTGGGGGACCCATCTCCAGCCGTATGGCCATTTTTGTGCATGGCACAGCGCCAAGTGGGAAATGGTGGTATCGAGGCTGAAGGCAGCAGGAAAGCCCGCAGCCCCCAGGTCTGTGCGGCTACGCAAGCGGTTCCCAAAGAGCTTTAGAACAAGGCATAGTTTTCCGCTGGCTCTTTGGGCATGGGACCCATCTCCACCCATAGGCCATTTTTGTGCCTGATAGGGCGCCAAGTGGGAAAGGGTGGCTTTGAGGCTGAAGACAGCAGGAAAGCCTGCAGCCCCCAGGTCTGTGGGGCTACGCAAGCGGTTCCCAAAGAGCTTTAGAACAAGGCATAGTTTTCCCTGCTGGCTCTTTGGGTGGGGGACCCATCTCCAGCCGTATGGCTATTTTTGTGCCTGACGCGGTGCGTAGTGGCATAGGGTGGTTTTGAGGCTGAAGGCAGCAGGAAAGCCCGCAGCCCCCACGTCTGTGGGGCCAAGCAAGCGGTTCCCAAAGAGCTTTAGAACAAGGCATAGTTTTCCCAGCTGGCTCTTTGGGCGGGGGACCCATCTCCAGCCGTATGGCCATTTTTGTGCCTGGCGCGGTGCGTAGTGGGAAAGGGTGGTTTTGAGGCTGAAGGCAGCAGGAAAGCCCGCAGCCCCCAGGTCTGTGGGGCTACGCAAGCGGTTCCCAAAGAGCTTAGAACAAGGCATAGTTTTCCCTGCTGGCTCTTTGGGCGGGGGACCCATCTCCAGCCGTATGGCCATTTTTTGTGCCTGGCGCGGCGCCAAGTGGGTAAGGGTGGTGTCGAGGCTGAAGGCAGCAGCAAAGCCTGCAGCCCCCAGGTCTGTGGGGCCAAGCAAGCGGTTCCCAAAGAGCTTTAGAACAAGGCATAGTTTTCCCTGCTGGCTCTTTGGGCATGGGACCCAGCTCCAGCCGTATGGCCATTTTTGTCCCTGGCCCGGCGCCAAGTGGGAAAGGGTGGCTTTGAGGCTGAAGGCAGCAGGAAAGCCCGCAGCCCCCAGGTCTGTGGGGCTACGCAAGCGGTTCCAAAGAGCTTTAGAACAAGGCATAGTTTTCCCTGCTCGCTCTTAGGGCATGGGACCCATCTCCAGCCATAGGCCATTTTTGTGCCTGGCGCGGCGCCAAGTGGGAAAGGGTGCTGTCGAGGCTGAAGGCAGCAGGAAAGCCCGCAGCCCCAAGGTCTGTGGGGCTACGCAAGCGGTTCCCAAAGAGCTTTAGAACAAGGCATAGTTTTCCCTGCTGGCTCTTTGGGCGGGGGACCCATCTCCAGCCGTAATGGCCATTTTTGTGCCTGGCCCGGCGCAAAGTGGGAAAGGGTGGCTTTGAGGCTGAAGGCAGCAGGAAAGCCCGCAGCCCCCAGGTCTGTGCGGCTACGCAAGCGGTTCCCAAAGAGCTTTAGAACAAGGCATAGTTTTCCCTGCTGGCTCTTTGGGCGGGGGACCCATCTCCAGCCGTACGGCCATTTTTGTGCCTGGCCCGGCGCAAAGTGGGAAAGGGTGGCTTTGAGGCTGAAGGCAGCAGGAAAGCCCGCAGCCCCCAGGTCTGTGGGGCTACGCAAGCGGTTCCCAAAGAGCTTTAGAACAAGGCATAGTTTTCCCTGCTGGCTCTTTGGGTGGGGGACCCATCTCCAGCCGTATGGCTATTTTTGTGCCTGACGCGGTGCGTAGTGGCATAGGGTGGTTTTGAGGCTGAAGGCAGCAGGAAAGCCCGCAGCCCCCACGTCTGTGGGGCCAAGCAAGCGGTTCCCAAAGAGCTTTAGAACAAGGCATAGTTTTCCCTGCTGGCTCTTTGGGCGGGGGACCCATCTCCAGCCGTATGGCCATTTTTGTGCCTGGCGCGGTGCGTAGTGGGAAAGGGTGGTTTTGAGGCTGAAGGCAGCAGGAAAGCCCGCAGCCCCCAGGTCTGTGGGGCTACGCAAGCGGTTCCCAAAGAGCTTTAGAACAAGGCATAGTTTTCCCTGCTGGCTCTTTGGGCGGGGGACCCATCTCCAGCCGTATGGCCATTTTTGTGCCTGCACGGCGCCAAGTGGGAAAGGGTGGCTTTGAGGCTGAAGGCATCAGCAAAGCCCACAGCCCCCAGGTCTGTGGGGCTACGCAAGCGGTTCCCAAAGAGCTTTAGAACAAGGCATAGTTTTCCCTGCTGGCTCTTTGGGCGGGGGGACCCATCTCCAGCCGTATGGCCATTTTTGTGCCTGGCGCGGCGCCAAGTGGGAAAGGGTGGCTTTGAGGCTGAAGGCAGCAGCAAAGCCTGCAGCCCCCAGGTCTGTGGGGCTACGCAAGCGGTTCCAAAGAGCTTTAGAACAAGGCATAGTTTTCCCTGCTGGCTCTCTGGGCGGGGGACCCATCTGCAGCCGTATGGCCATTTTTGAGCCTGGAGCAGTGCCAAGTGGGAAAGGGTGGTTTTGAGGGTGAAGGCAGCAGGAAAGCCCGCAGCCCCCAGGTCTGTGGGGCTACGCAAGCGGTTCCCAAAGAGCTTTAGAACAAGGCATAGTTTTCCCTGCTGGCTCTTTGGGCGGGGGAACCATCTCCAGCCGTATGGCCATTTTGTGCCTGGCGCGGCGCCAAGTGGGAAAGGGTGGTGTCGAGGCTGAAGGCAGCAGGAAAGCCCGCAGCCCCCACGTCTGTGGGGCCAAGCAAGCGGTTCCCAAAGAGCTTTAGAACAAGGCATAGTTTTCCCTGCTGGCTCTTTGGGCCTGGGACCCATCTCCAGCCATAGGCCTTTTTTGTGCTTGATAGGGCGCCAAGTGGGAAAGGGTGGCTTTGAGGCTGAAGGCAGCAGGAAAGCCTGCAGCCCCCAGGTCTGTGGGGCTACGCAAGCAGTTCCAAAGAGCTTTAGAACAAGGCATAGTTTTCCCTGCTGGCTCTTTGTTCGGGGGACCCATCTCCAGCCATAGGCCATTTTTGTGCCTGGCCCGGCGCCCAGTGGGAAAGGGTGGCTTTGAGGCTTGAAGGCAGCAGGAAAGCCCGCAGCCCCCAGGTCTGTGGGGCTACGCAAGCGGTTCCCAAAGAGCTTTAGAACAAGGCATAGTTTTCCCTGCTGGCTCTTTGGGCGGGGGACCCATCTCCAGCCGTATGGCCATTTTTGAGCCTGGCGCGGCGCCAAGTGGGAAAGGGTTGTGTCGAGGCTAAAGGCAGCAGGGAAAGCCCGCAGCCCCCAGGTCTGTGGGGCTACGCAAGCGGTTCCAAAGAGCTTTAGAACAAGGCATAATTTTCCCTGCTGGCTCTTTGGGCGGGGGGACCCATCTCCAGCCGTATGGCCATTTTGTGCCTGGCGCGGCGCCAAGTGGGAAAGGGTGGCTTTGAGGCTGAAGGCAGCAGCAAAGCCCACAGCCCCCAGGTCTGTGGGGTACGCAAGCGGTTCCCAAAGAGCTTTAGAACAAGGCATAGTTTTCCCTGCTGGCTCTTTGGGCGGGGGACACATCTCCAGCCGTATGGCCATTTTTGTGCCTGGCCCGGCGCCAAGTGGGAAAGGGTGGTGTCGAGGCTGAAGGCAGCAGGAAAGCCCGCAGCCCCCAGGTCTGTGGGGTTACGCAAGCGGTTCCCAAAGAGCTTTAGAAGAAGGCATAGTTTTCCCTGCTGGCTCTTTGGGCGGGGGACCCATCTCCAGCCATATGGCCATTTTTGTGCCTGATAGGGCGCCAAGTGGGAAAGGGTGGCTTTGAGGCTGAAGACAGCAGGAAAGCCTGCAGCCCCCAGGTCTGTGGGGCTATGCAAGCGGTTCCCAAAGAGCTTTAGAACAAGGCATAGTTTTCCCTGCTGGCTCTTAGGGCGGGGGACCCATCTCCAGCCGTATGGCCATTTTTGTGCCTGGCGCGGCGCCAAGTGGGAAAGGGTGGTGTCGAGGCTGAAGGCAGCAGGAAAGCCCGCAGTCCCCAGGTCTGTGGGGCTACGCAAGCGGTCCCAAAGAGCTTTAGAACAAGGCATAGTTTTCCCTGCTGGCTCTCTGGGCGGGGGACCCATCTCCAGCCGTATGGCCATTTTTGAGCCTGGCGCGGCGCCAGGTGGGAAAGGGTGGCTTTGAGGCTGAAGGCAGGAGCAAAGCCTGCAGCCCCCAGGTCTGTGGGGCTACGCAAGCGGTTCCCAAAGAGCTTTAGAACAAGGCATAGTTTTCCCTGCTGGCTCTTTTGGCAGGGGACCCATCTCCAGCCGTATGGCCATTTTTGTCCCTGGCCCGGCGCCAAGTGGGAAAGGTGGTGTTGAGGCTGAAGGCAGCAGCAAAGACTGCAGCCCCCACGTCTGTGGGGCCAAGCAAGCGGTTCCCAAGAGCTTTAGAACAAGGCATAGTTTTCCCCTGCTGGCTCTTTGGGCGGGGGACCCATCTCCAGCCGTATGGCCATTTTTGTGCCTGGCACGGCGCCAAGTGGGAAAGGGTGGTTTTGAGGGTGAAGGCAGCAGGAAAGCCCGCAGCCCCCAGGTCTGTGGGGCTACGCAAGCGGTTCCCAAAGAGCTTTAGAACAAGGCATAGTTTTCCTGCTGGCTCTTTGGGCGGGGGACCCATCTCCAGCCGTATGGCCATTTTTGTGCCTGGCCCGGCGCCAAGTGGGAAAGGGTGGCTTTGAGGCTGAAGGCAGCAGCAAAGACTGCAGCCCCCAGGTCTGTGGGGCTACGCAAGCGGTTCCCAAAGAGCTTTAGAACAAGGCATAATTTTCCCTGCTGGCTCTCTGGGCGGGGGACCCATCTGCAGCCGTATGGCCATTTTTGAGCCTGGAGCAGTGCCAAGTGGGAAAGGGTGGTTTTGAGGGTGAAGGCAGCAGGAAAGCCGCAGCCCCCAGGTCTGTGGGGCTACGCAAGCGGTTCCCAAAGAGCTTTAGAACAAGGCATAGTTTTCCCTGCTGGCTCTTTGGGCGGGGGACCCATCTCCAGCCGTATGGCCATTTTTGTGCCTGGCGCGGCGCCAAGTGGGAAAGGGTGGTGTCGAGGCTGAAGGCAGCAGGAAAGCCCGCAGCCCCCACGTCTGTGGGGCCAAGCAAGCGGTTCCCAAAGAGCTTTAGAACAAGGCATAGTTTTCCCTGCTGGCTCTTTGGGCCTGGGACCCATCTCCAGCCATAGGCCATTTTTGTGCTTGATAGGGCGCCAAGTGGGAAAGGGTGGCTTTGAGGCTGAAGGCAGCAGGAAAGCCTGCAGCCCCCAGGTCTGTGGGGCTACGCAAGCAGTTCCCAAAGAGCTTTAGAACAAGGCATAGTTTTCCCTGCTGGCTCTTTGTTCGGGGGACCCATCTCCAGCCATAGGCCATTTTTGTGCCTGGCCCGGCGCCCAGTGGGAAAGGGGTGGCTTTGAGGCTTGAAGGCAGCAGGAAAGCCCGCAACCCCCAGGTCTGTGGGCTACGCAAAGCGGTTCCCAAAGAGCTTTAGAACAAGGCATAGTTTTCCCTGCTGGCTCTTTGGGCGGGGGACCCATCTCCAGCGTATGGCCATTTTTGAGCCTGGCGCGGCGCCAAGTGGGAAAGGGTTGTGTCGAGGCTAAAGGCAGCAGGAAAGCCCGCAGCCTCCAGGTGTGTGGGGCTACGCAAGCGGTTCCAAAGAGCTTTAGAACAAGGCATAATTTTCCCTGCTGGCTCTTTGGGCGGGGAACCCATCTCCAGCCGTATGGCCATTTTTGTGCCTGGCGCAGCGCCAAGTGGGAAAGGGTGGTTTTGAGGCTGAAGGCAGCAGCAAAGCCTGCAGCCCCCAGGTCTGTGGGGCTACGCAAGCGGTTCCCAAAGAGCTTTAGAACAAGGCATAGTTTTCCCTGCTGGCTCTTTGGGCGGGGGACCCATCTCCAGCCGTATGGCCATTTTTGTGCCTGGCCGGGGGCCAAGTGGGAAAGGGTGGTTTTGAGGCTGAAGGCAGCAGGAAAGCCCGCAGCCCCCAGGTCTGTGCGGCTACGCAAGCGGTTCCCAAAGAGCTTTAGAACAAGGCATAGTTTTCCCTGCTGGCTCTTTGGGCATGGGACCCATCTCCAGCCATAGGCCATTTTTGTGCTTGATAGGGCGCCAAGTGGGAAAGGGTGGCTTTGAGGCTGAAGACAGCAGGAAAGCCCGCAGCCCCCAGGTCTGTGGGGCTACGCAAGAGGTTCCCAAAGAGCTTTAGAACAAGGCATAGTTTTCCCTGCTGGCTCTCTGGGCGGGGGACCCATCTCCAGCCGTATGGCCATTTTTGAGCCTGGCGCGGCGCCAGGTGGGAAAGGGTGGCTTTGAGGCTGAAGGCAGGAGCAAAGCCTGCAGCCCCCAGGTCTGTGGTGCTACGCAAGCGGTTCCCAAAGAGCTTTAGAACAAGGCATAGTTTTCCCAGCTGGCTCTTAGGGCATGGGACCCATCTCCAGCCATAGGCCATTTTTGTGCCTGGCGCGAAGCCAAGTGGGAAAGGGTGCTGTCGAGGCTGAAGGCAGCAGGAAAGCCCACAGCCCCAAGGTCTGTGGGGCTACGCAAGCGGTTCCCAAAGAGCTTTAGAACAAGGCATAGTTTTCCCTGCTGGCTCTTTGGGCGGGGGACCCATCTCCAGCCGTATGGCCATTTTTGTGCCTGGCCCGGCGCAAAGTGGGAAAGGGTGGCTTTGAGGCTGAAGGCAGCAGGAAAGCCCGCAGCCCCCAGGTCTGTGCGGCTACGCAAGCGGTTCCCAAAGAGCTTTAGAACAAGGCATAGTTTTCCCTGCTGGCTCTTTGGGCGGGGGACCCATCTCCAGCCGTACGGCCATTTTTGTGCCTGGCGCGGCGCCAAGAGGGAAAGGGTGGTATCGAGGCTGAAGGCAGCAGGAAAGCCCGCAGCCCCCAGGTCTGTGGGGCTACGCAAGCGGTTCCCAAAGAGCGTTAGAACAAGGCATAGTTTTCCCTGCTGGCTCTTTGGGCGGGGGACCCATCTCCAGCCGTATGGCCATTTTTGTGCATGGCGCAGCGCCAAGTGGGAAATGGTGGTATCGAGGCTGAAGGCAGCAGGAAAGCCTGCAGCCCCCAGGTCTGTGGGGCTACGCAAGCGGTTCCCAAAGAGCTTTAGAACAAGGCATAGTTTTCCCTGCTGGCTCTTTGGGCATGGGACCCATCTCCACCCATAGGCCATTTTTGTGCCTGATAGGGCGCCAAGTGGGAAAGGGTGGCTTTGAGGCTGAAGACAGCAGGAAAGCCTGCAGCCCCCAGGTCTGTGGGGCTACGCAAGCGGTTCCCAAAGAGCTTTAGAACAAGGCATAGTTTTCCCTGCTGGCTCTTTGGGCGGGGGACCCATCTCCAGCCGTATGGCCATTTTTGTACCTGATAGGGCGCCAAGTGGGAAAGGGTGGTGTCGAGGCTGAAGGCAGCAGGAAAGCCCGCAGCCCCCAGGTCTGTGGGGCTACGCAAGCGGTTCCCAAAGAGCTTTAGAACAAGGCATAGTTTTCCCTGCTGGCTCTTTGGGCGGGGGACCCATCTCCAGCCGTATGGCCATTTTTGTGCCTGATAGGGCGCCAAGTGGGAAAGGGTGGCTTTGAGGCTGAAGACAGCAGGAAAGCCTGCAGCCCCCAGGTCTGTGGGGCTATGCAAGCGGTTCCCAAAGAGCTTTAGAACAAGGCATAGTTTTCCCTGCTGGCTCTTTGGGCGGGGGACCCATCTCCAGCCGTATGGCCATTTTTGTGCCTGGCGCGGCGCCAAGTGGGAAAGGGTGGTGTCGAGGCTGAAGGCAGCAGGAAAGCCCGCAGTCCCCAGGTCTGTGGGGCTACGCAAGCGGTTCCCAAAGAGCTTTAGAACAAGGCATAGTTTTCCCTGCTGGCTCTCTGGGCGGGGACCCATCTCCAGCCGTATGGCCATTTTTGAGCCTGGCGCGGCGCCAGGTGGGAAAGGGTGGCTTTGAGGCTGAAGGCAGGAGCAAAGCCTGCAGCCCCCAGGTCTGTGGGGCTACGCAAGCGGTTCCCAAAGAGCTTTAGAACAAGGCATAGTTTTCCCTGCTGGCTCTTAGGGCGGGGGACCCATCTCCAGCCGTATGGCCATTTTTGAGCCTGGCGCGGCGCCAAGTGGGAAAGGGTGGTGTCGAGGCTGAAGGCAGCAGGAAAGCCCGCAGCCCCCAGGTCTGTGGGGCTACGCAAGCGGTTCCCAAAGAGCTTTAGAACAAGGCATAGTTTTCCCTGCTCGCTCTTTGGGCGGGGGACCCATCTCCAGCCGTATGGCCATTTTTGTGCCTGGCGAAGCCCCAAGACGGAAAGGGTGGCTTTGAATCTGAAGGCAGCAGGAAAGCCCGCAGCCCCCAGGTCTGTGGGGCTACGCAAGCGGTTCCCAAAGAGCTTTAGAACAAGGCATAGTTTTCCCTGCTGGCTCTTTGGGCGGGGGACCCATCTCCAGCCGTATGGCCATTTTTGTGCCTGGCGCGGCGCCAAGTGGGAAAGGGTGGTGTCGAGGCTGAAGGCAGCAGGAAAGCCCGCAGCCCCCACGTCTGTGGGGCCAAGCAAGCGGTTCCCAAAGAGCTTTAGAACAAGGCATAGTTTTCCCTGCTGGCTCTTTGGGCCTGGGACCCATCTCCAGCCGTATGGCCATTTTTGTGCCTGGCACGGCGCCAAGTGGGAAAGGGTGGCTTTGAGGCTGAAGGCAGCAGCAAAGCCCGCAGCCCCCAGGTCTGTGGGGCTACGCAAGCGGTTCCCAAAGAGCTTTAGAACAAGGCATAGTTTTCCCTGCTGGCTCTTTGTTCGGGGGACCCATCTCCAGCCATAGGCCATTTTTGTGCCTGGCCCGGCGCCCAGTGGGAAAGGGTGGCTTTGAGGCTTGAAGGCAGCAGGAAAGCCCGCAGCCCCCAGGTCTGTGGGGCTACGCAAGCGGTTCCCAAAGAGCTTTAGAACAAGGCATAGTTTTCCCTGCTGGCTCTCTGGGCGGGGGACCCATCTCCAGCCGTATGGCCATTTTTGAGCCTGGCGCGGCGCCAAGTGGGAAAGGGTTGTGTCGAGGCTAAAGGCAGCAGGAAAGCCCGCAGCCCCCAGGTCTGTGGGGCTACGCAAGCGGTTCCCAAAGAGCTTTAGAACAAGGCATAATTTTCCCTGCTGGCTCTTTGGGCGGGGGACCCATCTCCAGCCGTATGGCCATTTTTGTGCCTGGCGCAGCGCCAAGTGGGAAAGGGTGGTTTTGAGGCTGAAGGCAGCAGCAAAGCCTGCAGCCCCCAGGTCTGTGGGGCTACGCAAGCGGTTCCCAAAGAGCTTTAGAACAAGGCATAGTTTTCCCTGCTGGCTCTTTGGGCGGGGGACCCATCTCCAGCCGTATGGCCATTTTTGTGCCTGGCCGGGGGCCAAGTGGGAAAGGGTGGTTTTGAGGCTGAAGGCAGCAGGAAAGCCCGCAGCCCCCAGGTCTGTGCGGCTACGCAAGCGGTTCCCAAAGAGCTTTAGAACAAGGCATAGTTTTCCCTGCTGGCTCTTTGGGCATGGGACCCATCTCCAGCCATAGGCCATTTTTGTGCTTGATAGGGCGCCAAGTGGGAAAGGGTTGCTTTGAGGCTGAAGACAGCAGGAAAGCCCGCAGCCCCCAGGTCTGTGGGGCTACGCAAGAGGTTCCCAAAGAGCTTTAGAACAAGGCATAGTTTTCCCTGCTGGCTCTCTGGGCGGGGGACCCATCTCCAGTCGTATGGCCATTTTTGAGCCTGGCGCGGCGCCAGGTGGGAAAGGGTGGCTTTGAGGCTGAAGGCAGGAGCAAAGCCTGCAGCCCCCAGGTCTGTGGTGCTACGCAAGCGGTTCCCAAAGAGCTTTAGAACAAGGCATAGTTTTCCCAGCTGGCTCTTAGGGCATGGGACCCATCTCCAGCCATAGGCCATTTTTGTGCCTGGCGCGAAGCCAAGTGGGAAAGGGTGCTGTCGAGGCTGAAGGCAGCAGGAAAGCCCGCAGCCCCAAGGTCTGTGGGGCTACGCAAGCGGTTCCCAAAGAGCTTTAGAACAAGGCATAGTTTTCCCTGCTGGCTCTTTGGGCGGGGGACCCATCTCCAGCCGTATGGCCATTTTTGTGCCTGGCACGGCGCAAAGTGGGAAAGGGTGGCTTTGAGGCTGAAGGCAGCAGGAAAGCCCGCAGCCCCCAGGTCTGTGCGGCTACGCAAGCGGTGCCCAAAGAGCTTTAGAACAAGGCATAGTTTTCCCTGCTGGCTCTTTGGGCGGGGGACCCATCTCCAGCCGTACGGCCATTTTTGTGCCTGGCGCGGCGCCAAGAGGGAAAGGGTGGTGTCGAGGCTAAAGGCAGCAGGAAAGCCCGCAGCCCCCAGGTCTGTGGGGCTACGCAAGCGGTTCCCAAAGAGCGTTAGAACAAGGCATAGTTTTCCCTGCTGGCTCTTTGGGTGGGGGACCCATCTCCAGCCGTATGGCCATTTTTGTGCATGGCGCAGCGCCAAGTGGGAAATGGTGGTATCGAGGCTGAAGGCAGCAGGAAAGCCCGCAGCCCCCAGGTCTGTGCGGCTACGCAAGCGGTTCCCAAAGAGCTTTAGAACAAGGCATAGTTTTCCCTGCTGGCTCTTTGGGCATGGGACCCATCTCCACCCATAGGCCATTTTTGTGCCTGATAGGGCGCCAAGTGGGAAAGGGTGGCTTTGAGGCTGAAGACAGCAGGAAAGCCTGCAGCCCCCAGGTCTGTGGGGCTACGCAAGCGGTTCCCAAAGAGCTTTAGAACAAGGCATAGTTTTCCCTGCTGGCTCTTTGGGTGGGGGACCCATCTCCAGCCGTATGGCTATTTTTGTGCCTGACGCGGTGTGTAGTGGCATAGGGTGGTTTTGAGGCTGAAGGCAGCAGGAAAGCCCGCAGCCCCCACGTCTGTGGGGCCAAGCAAGCGGTTCCCAAAGAGCTTTAGAACAAGGCATAGTTTTCCCAGCTGGCTCTTTGGGCGGGGGACCCATCTCCAGCCGTATGGCCATTTTTGTGCCTGGCGCGGTGCGTAGTGGGAAAGGGTGGTTTTGAGGCTGAAGGCAGCAGGAAAGCCCGCAGCCCCCACGTCTGTGGGGCCAAGCAAGCGGTTCCCAAAGAGCTTTAGAACAAGGCATAGTTTTCCCTGCTGGCTCTTTGGGCGGGGGACCCATCTCCAGCCGTATGGCCATTTTTGTGCCTGGCGCGGCGCCAAGTGGGTAAGGGTGGTGTCGAGGCTGAAGGCAGCAGCAAAGCCTGCAGCCCCCAGGTCTGTGGGGCCAAGCAAGCGGTTCCCAAAGAGCTTTAGAACAAGGCATAGTTTTCCCTGCTGGCTCTTTGGGCATGGGACCCAGCTCCAGCCGTATGGCCATTTTTGTCCCTGGCCCGGCGCCAAGTGGGAAAGGGTGGCTTTGAGGCTGAAGGCAGCAGGAAAGCCCGCAGCCCCCAGGTCTGTGGGGCTACGCAAGCGGTTCCCAAAGAGCTTTAGAACAAGGCATAGTTTTCCCTGCTCGCTCTTAGGGCATGGGACCCATCTCCAGCCATAGGCCATTTTTGTGCCTGGCGCGGCGCCAAGTGGGAAAGGGTGCTGTCGAGGCTGAAGGCAGCAGGAAAGCCCGCAGCCCCAAGGTCTGTGGGGCTACGCAAGCGGTTCCCAAAGAGCTTTAGAACAAGGCATAGTTTTCCCTGCTGGCTCTTTGGGCGGGGGACCCATCTCCAGCCGTATGGCCATTTTTGTGCCTGGCCCGGCGCAAAGTGGGAAAGGGTGGCTTTGAGGCTGAAGGCAGCAGGAAAGCCCGCAGCCCCCAGGTCTGTGCGGCTACGCAAGCGGTTCCCAAAGAGCTTTAGAACAAGGCATAGTTTTCCCTGCTGGCTCTTTGGGCGGGGGACCCATCTCCAGCCGTACGGCCATTTTTGTGCCTGGCGCGGCGCCAAGAGGGAAAGGGTGGTGTCGAGGCTAAAGGCAGCAGGAAAGCCCGCAGCCCCCAGGTCTGTGGGGCTACGCAAGCGGTTCCCAAAGAGCTTTAGAACAAGGCATAGTTTTCCCTGCTGGCTCTTTGGGCGGGGGACCCATCTCCAGCCGTATGGCCATTTTTGTGCATGGCGCAGCGCCAAGTGGGAAATGGTGGTATCGAGGCTGAAGGCAGCAGGAAAGCCTGCAGCCCCCAGGTCTGTGGGGCTACGCAAGCGGTTCCCAAAGAGCTTTAGAACAAGGCATAGTTTTCCCTGCTGGCTCTTTGGGTGGGGGACCCATCTCCAGCCGTATGGCTATTTTTGTGCCTGACGCGGTGCGTAGTGGCATAGGGTGGTTTTGAGGCTGAAGGCAGCAGGAAAGCCCGCAGCCCCCACGTCTGTGGGGCCAAGCAAGCGGTTCCCAAAGAGCTTTAGAACAAGGCATAGTTTTCCCAGCTGGCTCTTTGGGCGGGGGACCCATCTCCAGCCGTATGGCCATTTTTGTGCCTGGCGCGGTGCGTAGTGGGAAAGGGTGGTTTTGAGGCTGAAGGCAGCAGGAAAGCCCGCAGCCCCCAGGTCTGTGGGGCTACGCAAGCGGTTCCCAAAGAGCTTTAGAACAAGGCATAGTTTTCCCTGCTGGCTCTTTGGGCGGGGGACCCATCTCCAGCCGTATGGCCATTTTTGTGCCTGGCACGGCGCCAAGTGGGAAAGGGTGGCTTTGAGGCTGAAGGCATCAGCAAAGCCCACAGCCCCCAGGTCTGTGGGGCTACGCAAGCGGTTCCCAAAGAGCTTTAGAACAAGGCATAGTTTTCCCTGCTGGCTCTTTGGGCGGGGGACCCATCTCCAGCCGTATGGCCATTTTTGTGCCTGGCGCGGCGCCAAGTGGGAAAGGGTGGTATCGAGGCTGAAGGCAGCAGGAAAGCCCGCAGCCCCCAGGTCTGTGGGGCTACGCAAGCGGTTCCCAAAGAGCTTTAGAACAAGGCATAGTTTTCCCTGCTGGCTCTCTGGGCGGGGGACCCATCTGCAGCCGTATGGCCATTTTTGAGCCTGGAGCAGTGCCAAGTGGGAAAGGGTGGTTTTGAGGGTGAAGGCAGCAGGAAAGACCGCAGCCCCCAGGTCTGTGGGGCTACGCAAGCGGTTCCCAAAGAGCTTTAGAACAAGGCATAGTTTTCCCTGCTGGCTCTTTGGGCGGGGGACCCATCTCCAGCCGTATGGCCATTTTTGTGCCTGGCGCGGCGCCAAGTGGGAAAGGGTGGTGTCGAGGCTGAAGGCAGCAGGAAAGCCCGCAGCCCCCACGTCTGTGGGGCCAAGCAAGCGGTTCCCAAAGAGCTTTAGAACAAGGCATAGTTTTCCCTGCTGGCTCTTTGGGCATGGGACCCATCTCCAGCCATAGGCCTTTTTTGTGCCTGGCCCGGCGCTCAGTGGGAAAGGGTGGCTTTGAGGCTTGAAGGCAGCAGGAAAGCCCGCAGCCCCCAGGTCTGTGGGGCTACGCAAGCGGTTCCCAAAGAGCTTTAGAACAAGGCATAGTTTTCCCTGCTGGCTCTTTGGGCGGGGGACCCATCTCCAGCCCTATGGCCATTTTTGAGCCTGGCGCGGCGCCAAGTGGGAAAGGGTTGTGTCGAGGCTAAAGGCAGCAGGAAAGCCCGCAGCCCCCAGGTCTGTGGGGCTACGCAAGCGGTTCCCAAAGAGCTTTAGAACAAGGCATAATTTTCCCTGCTGGCTCTTTGGGCGGGGGACCCATCTCCAGCCGTATGGCCATTTTTGTGCCTGGCGCGGCGCCAAGTGGGAAAGGGTGGCTTTGAGGCTGAAGGCAGCAGCAAAGCCCACAGCCCCCAGGTCTGTGGGGTACGCAAGCGGTTCCCAAAGAGCTTTAGAACAAGGCATAGTTTTCCCTGCTGGCTCTTTGGGCGGGGGACACATCTCCAGCCGTATGGCCATTTTTGTGCCTGATAGGGCGCCAAGTGGGAAAGGGTGGTGTCGAGGCTGAAGGCAGCAGGAAAGCCCGCAGCCCCCAGGTCTGTGGGGCTACGCAAGCGGTTCCCAAAGAGCTTTAGAAGAAGGCATAGTTTTCCCTGCTGGCTCTTTGGGCGGGGGACCCATCTCCAGCCATATGGCCATTTTTGTGCCTGATAGGGCGCCAAGTGGGAAAGGGTGGCTTTGAGGCTGAAGACAGCAGGAAAGCCTGCAGCCCCCAGGTCTGTGGGGCTATGCAAGCGGTTCCCAAAGAGCTTTAGAACAAGGCATAGTTTTCCCTGCTGGCTCTTAGGGCGGGGGACCCATCTCCAGCCGTATGGCCATTTTTGTGCCTGGCGCGGCGCCAAGTGGGAAAGGGTGGTGTCGAGGCTGAAGGCAGCAGGAAGCCCGCAGTCCCCAGGTCTGTGGGGCTACGCAAGCGGTTCCCAAAGAGCTTTAGAACAAGGCATAGTTTTCCCTGCTGGCTCTCTGGGCGGGGACCCATCTCCAGCCGTATGGCCATTTTTGAGCCTGGCGCGGCGCCAGGTGGGAAAGGGTGGCTTTGAGGCTGAAGGCAGGAGCAAAGCCTGCAGCCCCCAGGTCTGTGGGGCTACGCAAGCGGTTCCCAAAGAGCTTTAGAACAAGGCATAGTTTTCCCTGCTGGCTCTTTGGGCGGGGGACCCATCTCCAGCCGTATGGCCATTTTTGTGCCTGGCGCGGCGCCAAGTGGGAAAGGGTGGCTTTGAGGCTGAAGGCAGCAGCAAAGACTGCAGCCCCCAGGTCTGTGGGGCTACGCAAGCGGTTCCCAAAGAGCTTTAGAACAAGGCATAATTTTCCCTGCTGGCTCTCTGGGCGGGGGACCCATCTGCAGCCGTATGGCCATTTTTGAGCCTGGAGCAGTGCCAAGTGGGAAAGGGTGGTTTTGAGGGTGAAGGCAGCAGGAAAGCCCGCAGCCCCCAGGTCTGTGGGGCTACGCAAGCGGTTCCCAAAGAGCTTTAGAACAAGGCATAGTTTTCCCTGCTGGCTCTTTGGGCGGGGGACCCATCTCCAGCCGTATGGCCATTTTTGTGCCTGGCGCGGCGCCAAGTGGGAAAGGGTGGTATCGAGGCTGAAGGCAGCAGGAAAGCCCGCAGCCCCCAGGTCTGTGGGGCTACGCAAGCGGTTCCCAAAGAGCTTTAGAACAAGGCATAGTTTTCCCTGCTGGTTCTTTTGGCAGGGGACCCATCTCCAGCCGTATGGCCATTTTTGTCCCTGGCCCGGCGCCAAGTGGGAAAGGGTGGCTTTGAGGCTGAAGGCAGCAGCAAAGACTGCAGCCCCCAGGTCTGCGGGGCCAAGCAAGCGGTTCCCAAAGAGCTTTAGAACAAGGCATAGTTTTCCCTGCTGGCTCTTTGGGCGGGGGACCCATCTCCAGCCGTATGGCCATTTTTGTGCCTGGCACGGCGCCAAGTGGGAAAGGGTGGTTTTGAGGCTGAAGGCAGCAGCAAAGCCCGCAGCCCCCAGGTCTGTGGGGCTACGCAAGCGGTTCCCAAAGAGCTTTAGAACAAGGCATAGTTTTCCCTGCTGGCTCTTTGGGCGGGGGACCCATCTCCAGCCGTATGGCCATTTTTGTGCCTGGCGCAGCGCCAAGTGGGAAAGGGTGGTGTCGAGGCTGAAGGCAGCAGGAAAGCCCGCAGCCCCCACGTCTGTGGGGCCAAGCAAGCGGTTCCCAAAGAGCTTTAGAACAAGGCATAGTTTTCCCTGCTGGCTCTTTGGGCCTGGGACCCATCTCCAGCCATAGGCCATTTTTGTGCTTGATAGGGCGCCAAGTGGGAAAGGGTGGCTTTGAGGCTGAAGGCAGCAGGAAAGCCTGCAGCCCCCAGGTCTGTGGGGCTACGCAAGCAGTTCCCAAAGAGCTTTAGAACAAGGCATAGTTTTCCCTGCTGGCTCTTTGTTCGGGGGACCCATCTCCAGCCATAGGCCATTTTTGTGCCTGGCCCGGCGCCCAGGGGGAAAGGGTGGCTTTGAGGCTTGAAGGCAGCAGGAAAGCCCGCAGCCCCCAGGTCTGTGGGGCTACGCAAGCGGTTCCCAAAGAGCTTTAGAACAAGGCATAGTTTTCCCTGCTGGCTCTCTGGGCGGGGGACCCATCTCCAGCCGTATGGCCATTTTTGAGCCTGGCGCGGCGCCAAGTGGGAAAGGGTGGTTTTGAGGCTGAAGGCAGCAGGAAAGCCCGCAGCCCCCAGGTCTGTGGGGCTACGCAAGCGGTTCCCAAAGAGCTTTAGAACAAGGCATAGTTTTCCCTGCTGGCTCTTTGGGCGGGGGACCCATCTCCAGCCGTATGGCCATTTTTGTGCCTGGCGCGGCGCCAAGTGGGAAAGGGTGGCTTTGAGGCTGAAGGCAGCAGCAAAGCCCGCAGCCCCCAGGTCTGTGGGGCTACGCAAGCGGTTCCCAAAGAGCTTTAGAACAAGGCATAGTTTTCCCTGCTGGCTCTTTGGGCGGGGGACCCATCTCCAGCCGTATGGCCATTTTTGTACCTGATAGGGCGCCAAGTGGGAAAGGGTGGTGTCGAGGCTGAAGGCAGCAGGAAAGCCCGCAGCCCCCAGGTCTCTGGGGCTACGCAAGCGGTTCCCAAAGAGCTTTAGAACAAGGCATAGTTTTCCCTGCTGGCTCTTTGGGCGGGGGACCCATCTCCAGCCGTATGGCCATTTTTGTGCCTGATAGGGCGCCAAGTGGGAAAGGGTGGCTTTGAGGCTGAAGACAGCAGGAAAGCCTGCAGCCCCCAGGTCTGTGGGGCTATGCAAGCGGTTCCCAAAGAGCTTTAGAACAAGGCATAGTTTTCCCTGCTGGCTCTTTGGGCGGGGGACCCATCTCCAGCCGTATGGCCATTTTTGTGCCTGGCGCGGCGCCAAGTGGGAAAGGGTGGTGTCGAGGCTGAAGGCAGCAGGAAAGCCCGCAGTCCCCAGGTCTGTGGGGCTACGCAAGCGGTTCCCAAAGAGCTTTAGAACAAGGCATAGTTTTCCCTGCTGGCTCTCTGGGCGGGGACCCATCTCCAGCCGTATGGCCATTTTTGAGCCTGGCGCGGCGCCAGGTGGGAAAGGGTGGCTTTGAGGCTGAAGGCAGGAGCAAAGCCTGCAGCCCCCAGGTCTGTGGGGCTACGCAAGCGGTTCCCAAAGAGCTTTAGAACAAGGCATAGTTTTCCCTGCTGGCTCTTAGGGCGGGGGACCCATCTCCAGCCGTATGGCCATTTTTGAGCCTGGCGCGGCGCCAAGTGGGAAAGGGTGGTGTCGAGGCTGAAGGCAGCAGGAAAGCCCGCAGCCCCCAGGTCTGTGGGGCTACGCAAGCGGTTCCCAAAGAGCTTTAGAACAAGGCATAGTTTTCCCTGCTCGCTCTTTGGGCGGGGGACCCATCTCCAGCCGTATGGCCATTTTTGTGCCTGGCGAAGCCCCAAGACGGAAAGGGTGGCTTTGAATCTGAAGGCAGCAGGAAAGCCCGCAGCCCCCAGGTCTGTGGGGCTACGCAAGCGGTTCCCAAAGAGCTTTAGAACAAGGCATAGTTTTCCCTGCTGGCTCTTTGGGCGGGGGACCCATCTCCAGCCGTATGGCCATTTTTGTGCCTGGCGCGGCGCCAAGTGGGGAAGGGTGGTGTCGAGGCTGAAGGCAGCAGGAAAGCCCGCAGCCCCCAGGTCTGTGGGGCCAAGCAAGCGGTTCCCAAAGAGCTTTAGAACAAGGCATAGTTTTCCCTGCTGGCTCTTTGGGCCTGGGACCCATCTCCAGCCGTATGGCCATTTTTGTGCCTGGCACGGCGCCAAGTGGGAAAGGGTGGCTTTGAGGCTGAAGGCAGCAGCAAAGCCCGCAGCCCCCAGGTCTGTGGGGCTACGCAAGCGGTTCCCAAAGAGCTTTAGAACAAGGCATAGTTTTCCCTGCTGGCTCTTTGTTCGGGGGACCCATCTCCAGCCATAGGCCATTTTTGTGCCTGGCCCGGCGCCCAGTGGGAAAGGGTGGCTTTGAGGCTTGAAGGCAGCAGAAAAGCCCGCAGCCCCCAGGTCTGTGGGGCTACGCAAGCGGTTCCCAAAGAGCTTTAGAACAAGGCATAGTTTTCCCTGCTGGCTCTCTGGGCGGGGGACCCATCTCCAGCCGTATGGCCATTTTTGAGCCTGGCGCGGCGCCAAGTGGGAAAGGGTTGTGTCCAGGCTAAAGGCAGCAGGAAAGCCCGCAGCCCCCAGGTCTGTGGGGCTACGCAAGCGGTTCCCAAAGAGCTTTAGAACAAGGCATAATTTTCCCTGCTGGCTCTTTGGGCGGGGGACCCATCTCCAGCCGTATGGCCATTTTTGTGCCTGGCGCAGCGCCAAGTGGGAAAGGGTGGTTTTGAGGCTGAAGGCAGCAGCAAAGCCTGCAGCCCCCAGGTCTGTGCGGCTACGCAAGCGGTTCCCAAAGAGCTTTAGAACAAGGCATAGTTTTCCCTGCTGGCTCTTTGGGCGGGGGACCCATCTCCAGCCGTATGGCCATTTTTGTGCCTGGCCGGGGGCCAAGTGGGAAAGGGTGGTTTTGAGGCTGAAGGCAGCAGGAAAGCCCGCAGCCCCCAGGTCTGTGCGGCTACGCAAGCGGTTCCCAAAGAGCTTTAGAACAAGGCATAGTTTTCCCTGCTGGCTCTTTGGGCATGGGACCCATCTCCAGCCATAGGCCATTTTTGTGCTTGATAGGGCGCCAAGTGGGAAAGGGTTGCTTTGAGGCTGAAGACAGCAGGAAAGCCCGCAGCCCCCAGGTCTGTGGGGCTACGCAAGAGGTTCCCAAAGAGCTTTAGAACAAGGCATAGTTTTCCCTGCTGGCTCTCTGGGCGGGGGACCCATCTCCAGCCGTATGGCCATTTTTGAGCCTGGCGCGGCGCCAGGTGGGAAAGGGTGGCTTTGAGGCTGAAGGCAGGAGCAAAGCCTGCAGCCCCCACGTCTGTGGTGCTACGCAAGCGGTTCCCAAAGAGCTTTAGAACAAGGCATAGTTTTCCCAGCTGGCTCTTAGGGCATGGGACCCATCTCCAGCCATAGGCCATTTTTGTGCCTGGCGCGAAGCCAAGTGGGAAAGGGTGCTGTCGAGGCTGAAGGCAGCAGGAAAGCCCGCAGCCCCAAGGTCTGTGGGGCTACGCAAGCGGTTCCCAAAGAGCTTTAGAACAAGGCATAGTTTTCCCTGCTGGCTCTTTGGGCGGGGGACCCATCTCCAGCCGTATGGCCATTTTTGTGCCTGGCCCGGCGCAAAGTGGGAAAGGGTGGCTTTGAGGCTGAAGGCAGCAGGAAAGCCCGCAGCCCCCAGGTCTGTGGGGCTACGCAAGCGGTTCCCAAAGAGCGTTAGAACAAGGCATAGTTTTCCCTGCTGGCTCTTTGGGTGGGGGACCCATCTCCAGCCGTATGGCCATTTTTGTGCATGGCACAGCGCCAAGTGGGAAATGGTGGTATCGAGGCTGAAGGCAGCAGGAAAGCCCGCAGCCCCCAGGTCTGTGGGGCTACGCAAGCGGTTCCCAAAGAGCTTTAGAACAAGGCATAGTTTTCCCTGCTGGCTCTTAGGGCGGGGGACCCATCTCCAGCCGTATGGCCATTTTTGAGCCTGGCGCGGCGCCAAGTGGGAAAGGGTGGTGTCGAGGCTGAAGGCAGCAGGAAAGCCCGCAGCCCCCAGGTCTGTGGGGCTACGCAAGCGGTTCCCAAAGAGCTTTAGAACAAGGCATAGTTTTCCCTGCTCGCTCTTTGGGCGGGGGACCCATCTCCAGCCGTATGGCCATTTTTGTGCCTGGCGAAGCCCCAAGACGGAAAGGGTGGCTTTGAATCTGAAGGCAGCAGGAAAGCCCGCAGCCCCCAGGTCTGTGGGGCTACGCAAGTGGTTCCCAAAGAGCTTTAGAACAAGGCATAGTTTTCCCTGCTGGCTCTTTGGGCGGGGGACCCATCTCCAGCCGTATGGCCATTTTTGTGCCTGGCGCGGCGCCAAGTGGGAAAGGGTGGTGTCGAGGCTGAAGGCAGCAGGAAAGCCCGCAGCCCCCACGTCTGTGGGGCCAAGCAAGCGGTTCCCAAAGAGCTTTAGAACAAGGCATAGTTTTCCCTGCTGGCTCTTTGGGCCTGGGACCCATCTCCAGCCGTATGGCCATTTTTGTGCCTGGCACGGCGCCAAGTGGGAAAGGGTGGCTTTGAGGCTGAAGGCAGCAGCAAAGCCCGCAGCCCCCAGGTCTGTGGGGCTACGCAAGCGGTTCCCAAAGAGCTTTAGAACAAGGCATAGTTTTCCCTGCTGGCTCTTTGTTCGGGGGACCCATCTCCAGCCATAGGCCATTTTTGTGCCTGGCCCGGCGCCCAGTGGGAAAGGGTGGCTTTGAGGCTTGAAGGCAGCAGAAAAGCCCGCAGCCCCCAGGTCTGTGGGGCTACGCAAGCGGTTCCCAAAGAGCTTTAGAACAAGGCATAGTTTTCCCTGCTGGCTCTCTGGGCGGGGGACCCATCTCCAGCCGTATGGCCATTTTTGAGCCTGGCGCGGCGCCAAGTGGGAAAGGGTTGTGTCGAGGCTAAAGGCAGCAGGAAAGCCCGCAGCCCCCAGGTCTGTGGGGCTACGCAAGCGGTTCCCAAAGAGCTTTAGAACAAGGCATAATTTTCCCTGCTGGCTCTTTGGGCGGGGGACCCATCTCCAGCCGTATGGCCATTTTTGTGCCTGGCGCAGCGCCAAGTGGGAAAGGGTGGTTTTGAGGCTGAAGGCAGCAGCAAAGCCTGCAGCCCCCAGGTCTGTGCGGCTACGCAAGCGGTTCCCAAAGAGCTTTAGAACAAGGCATAGTTTTCCCTGCTGGCTCTTTGGGCGGGGGACCCAGCTCCAGCCGTATGGCCATTTTTGTGCCTGGCCGGGGGCCAAGTGGGAAAGGGTGGTTTTGAGGCTGAAGGCAGCAGGAAAGCCCGCAGCCCCCAGGTCTGTGGGGCTACGCAAGCGGTTCCCAAAGAGCTTTAGAACAAGGCATAGTTTTCCCTGCTGGCTCTTTGGGCATGGGACCCATCTCCAGCCATAGGCCATTTTTGTGCTTGATAGGGCGCCAAGTGGGAAAGGGTTGCTTTGAGGCTGAAGACAGCAGGAAAGCCCGCAGCCCCCAGGTCTGTGGGGCTACGCAAGAGGTTCCCAAAGAGCTTTAGAACAAGGCATAGTTTTCCCTGCTGGCTCTCTGGGCGGGGGACCCATCTCCAGCCGTATGGCCATTTTTGAGCCTGGCGCGGCGCCAGGTGGGAAAGGGTGGCTTTGAGGCTGAAGGCAGGAGCAAAGCCTGCAGCCCCCACGTCTGTGGTGCTACGCAAGCGGTTCCCAAAGAGCTTTAGAACAAGGCATAGTTTTCCCAGCTGGCTCTTAGGGCATGGGACCCATCTCCAGCCATAGGCCATTTTTGTGCCTGGCGCGAAGCCAAGTGGGAAAGGGTGCTGTCGAGGCTGAAGGCAGCAGGAAAGCCCGCAGCCCCAAGGTCTGTGGGGCTACGCAAGCGGTTCCCAAAGAGCTTTAGAACAAGGCATAGTTTTCCCTGCTGGCTCTTTGGGCGGGGGACCCATCTCCAGCCGTATGGCCATTTTTGTGCCTGGCCCGGCGCAAAGTGGGAAAGGGTGGCTTTGAGGCTGAAGGCAGCAGGAAAGCCCGCAGCCCCCAGGTCTGTGGGGCTACGCAAGCGGTTCCCAAAGAGCGTTAGAACAAGGCATAGTTTTCCCTGCTGGCTCTTTGGGTGGGGGACCCATCTCCAGCCGTATGGCCATTTTTGTGCATGGCACAGCGCCAAGTGGGAAATGGTGGTATCGAGGCTGAAGGCAGCAGGAAAGCCCGCAGCCCCCAGGTCTGTGCGGCTACGCAAGCGGTTCCCAAAGAGCTTTAGAACAAGGCATAGTTTTCCCTGCTGGCTCTTTGGGCATGGGACCCATCTCCACCCATAGGCCATTTTTGTGCCTGATAGGGCGCCAAGTGGGAAAGGGTGGCTTTGAGGCTGAAGACAGCAGGAAAGCCTGCAGCCCCCAGGTCTGTGGGGCTACGCAAGCGGTTCCCAAAGAGCTTTAGAACAAGGCATAGTTTTCCCTGCTGGCTCTTTGGGTGGGGGGACCCATCTCCAGCCGTATGGCTATTTTTGTGCCTGACGCGGTGCGTAGTGGCATAGGGTGGTTTTGAGGCTGAAGGCAGCAGGAAAGCCCGCAGCCCCCACGTCTGTGGGGCCAAGCAAGCGGTTCCCAAAGAGCTTTAGAACAAGGCATAGTTTTCCCAGCTGGCTCTTTGGGCGGGGGACCCATCTCCAGCCGTATGGCCATTTTTGTGCCTGGCGCGGTGCGTAGTGGGAAAGGGTGGTTTTGAGGCTGAAGGCAGCAGGAAAGCCCGCAGCCCCCAGGTCTGTGGGGCTACGCAAGCGGTTCCCAAAGAGCTTTAGAACAAGGCATAGTTTTCCCTGCTGGCTCTTTGGGCGGGGGACCCATCTCCAGCCGTATGGCCATTTTTGTGCCTGGCGCGGCGCCAAGTGGGTAAGGGTGGTGTCGAGGCTGAAGGCAGCAGCAAAGCCTGCAGCCCCCAGGTCTGTGGGGCCAAGCAAGCGGTTCCCAAAGAGCTTTAGAACAAGGCATAGTTTTCCCTGCTGGCTCTTTGGGCATGGGACCCAGCTCCAGCCGTATGGCCATTTTTGTCCCTGGCCCGGCGCCAAGTGGGAAAGGGTGGCTTTGAGGCTGAAGGCAGCAGGAAAGCCCGCAGCCCCCAGGTCTGTGGGGCTACGCAAGCGGTTCCCAAAGAGCTTTAGAACAAGGCATAGTTTTCCCTGCTCGCTCTTAGGGGCATGGGACCCATCTCCAGCCATAGGCCATTTTTGTGCCTGGCGCGGCGCCAAGTGGGAAAGGGTGCTGTCGAGGCTGAAGGCAGCAGGAAAGCCCGCAGCCCCAAGGTCTGTGGTGCTACGCAAGCGGTTCCCAAAGAGCTTTAGAACAAGGCATAGTTTTCCCTGCTGGCTCTTTGGGCGGGGGACCCATCTCCAGCCGTATGGCCATTTTTGTGCCTGGCCCGGCGCAAAGTGGGAAAGGGTGGCTTTGAGGCTGAAGGCAGCAGGAAAGCCCGCAGCCCCCAGGTCTGTGCGGCTACGCAAGCGGTTCCCAAAGAGCTTTAGAACAAGGCATAGTTTTCCCTGCTGGCTCTTTGGCGGGGGACCCATCTCCAGCCGTACGGCCATTTTTGTGCCTGGCCCGGCGCAAAGTGGGAAAGGGTGGCTTTGAGGCTGAAGGCAGCAGGAAAGCCCGCAGCCCCCAGGTCTGTGGGGCTACGCAAGCGGTTCCCAAAGAGCTTTAGAACAAGGCATAGTTTTCCCTGCTGGCTCTTTGGGTGGGGGACCCATCTCCAGCCGTATGGCTATTTTTGTGCCTGACGCGGTGCGTAGTGGCATAGGGTGGTTTTGAGGCTGAAGGCAGCAGGAAAGCCCGCAGCCCCCACGTCTGTGGGGCCAAGCAAGCGGTTCCCAAAGAGCTTTAGAACAAGGCATAGTTTTCCTGCTGGCTCTTTGGGCGGGGGACCCATCTCCAGCCGTATGGCCATTTTTGTGCCTGGCGCGGTGCGTAGTGGAAGGGTGGTTTTGAGGCTGAAGGCAGCAGGAAAGGCCCGCAGCCCCGCAGGTCTGTGGGGCTACGCAAGCGGTTCCCAAAGAGCTTTAGAACAAGGCATAGTTTTCCCTGCTGGCTCTTTGGGCGGGGGACCCATCTCCAGCCGTATGGCCATTTTTGTGCCTGGCACGGCGCCAAGTGGGAAAGGGTGGCTTTGAGGCTGAAGGCATCAGCAAAGCCCACAGCCCCCAGGTCTGTGGGGCTACGCAAGCGGTTCCCAAAGAGCTTTAGAACAAGGCATAGTTTTCCCTGCTGGCTCTTTGGGCGGGGGACCCATCTGCAGCCGTATGGCCATTTTTGAGCCTGGAGCAGTGCCAAGTGGGAAAGGGTGGTTTTGAGGGTGAAGGCAGCAGGAAAGCCCGCAGCCCCCAGGTCTGTGGGGCTACGCAAGCGGTTCCCAAAGAGCTTTAGAACAAGGCATAGGTTTTCCCTGCTGGCTCTTTGGGCGGGGGAACCATCTCCAGCCGTATGCCATTTTTGTGCCCTGGCGCGGCGCCAAGTGGGAAAGGGTGGTGTCGAGGCTGAAGGCAGCAGGAAAGCCCGCAGCCCCCACGTCTGTGGGGCCAAGCAAGCGGTTCCCAAAGAGCTTTAGAACAAGGCATAGTTTTCCCTGCTGGCTCTTTGGGCCTGGGGACCCATCTCCAGCCATAGGCCTTTTTTGTGCTTGATAGGGCGCCAAGTGGGAAAGGGTGGCTTTGAGGCTGAAGGCAGCAGGAAAGCCTGCAGCCCCCAGGTCTGTGGGGCTACGCAAGCAGTTCCCAAAGAGCTTTAGAACAAGGCATAGTTTTCCCTGCTGGCTCTTTGTTCGGGGGACCCATCTCCAGCCATAGGCCATTTTTGTGCCTGGCCCGGCGCCCAGTGGGAAAGGGTGGCTTTGAGGCTTGAAGGCAGCAGGAAAGCCCGCAGCCCCCAGGTCTGTGGGGCTACGCAAGCGGTTCCCAAAGAGCTTTAGAACAAGGCATAGTTTTCCCTGCTGGCTCTTTGGGCGGGGGACCCATCTCCAGCCGTATGGCCATTTTTGAGCCTGGCGCGGCGCCAAGTGGGAAAGGGTTGTGTCGAGGCTAAAGGCAGCAGGAAAGCCCGCAGCCCCCAGGTCTGTGGGGCTACGCAAGCGGTTCCCAAAGAGCTTTAGAACAAGGCATAATTTTCCCTGCTGGCTCTTTGGGCGGGGGACCCATCTCCAGCCGTATGGCCATTTTTGTGCCTGGCGCGGCGCCAAGTGGGAAAGGGTGGCTTTGAGGCTGAAGGCAGCAGCAAAGCCCACAGCCCCCAGGTCTGTGGGGTACGCAAGCGGTTCCCAAAGAGCTTTAGAACAAGGCATAGTTTTCCCTGCTGGCTCTTTGGGCGGGGGACACATCTCCAGCCGTATGGCCATTTTTGTGCCTGGCCCGGCGCCAAGTGGGAAAGGGTGGTGTCGAGGCTGAAGGCAGCAGGAAAGCCCGCAGCCCCCAGGTCTGTGGGGTTACGCAAGCGGTTCCCAAAGAGCTTTAGAAGAAGGCATAGTTTTCCCTGCTGGCTCTTTGGGCGGGGGACCCATCTCCAGCCATATGGCCATTTTTGTGCCTGATAGGGCGCCAAGTGGGAAAGGGTGGCTTTGAGGCTGAAGACAGCAGGAAAGCCTGCAGCCCCCAGGTCTGTGGGGCTACGCAAGAGGTTCCCAAAGAGCTTTAGAACAAGGCATAGTTTTCCCTGCTGGCTCTCTGGGCGGGGGACCCATCTCCAGCCGTATGGCCATTTTTGAGCCTGGCGCGGCGCCAGGTGGGAAAGGGTGGCTTTGAGGCTGAAGGCAGGAGCAAAGCCTGCAGCCCCCAGGTCTGTGGTGCTACGCAAGCGGTTCCCAAAGAGCTTTAGAACAAGGCATAGTTTTCCCAGCTGGCTCTTAGGGCATGGGACCCATCTCCAGCCATAGGCCATTTTTGTGCCTGGCGCGAAGCCAAGTGGGAAAGGGTGCTGTCGAGGCTGAAGGCAGCAGGAAAGCCCACAGCCCCAAGGTCTGTGGGGCTACGCAAGCGGTTCCCAAAGAGCTTTAGAACAAGGCATAGTTTTCCCTGCTGGCTCTTTGGGCGGGGGACCCATCTCCAGCCGTATGGCCATTTTTGTGCCTGGCCCGGCGCAAAGTGGGAAAGGGTGGCTTTGAGGCTGAAGGCAGCAGGAAAGCCCGCAGCCCCCAGGTCTGTGCGGCTACGCAAGCGGTTCCCAAAGAGCTTTAGAACAAGGCATAGTTTTCCCTGCTGGCTCTTTGGGCGGGGGACCCATCTCCAGCCGTACGGCCATTTTTGTGCCTGGCGCGGCGCCAAGAGGGAAAGGGTGGTATCGAGGCTGAAGGCAGCAGGAAAGCCCGCAGCCCCCAGGTCTGTGGGGCTACGCAAGCGGTTCCCAAAGAGCGTTAGAACAAGGCATAGTTTTCCCTGCTGGCTCTTTGGGCGGGGGACCCATCTCCAGCCGTATGGCCATTTTTGTGCATGGCGCAGCGCCAAGTGGGAAATGGTGGTATCGAGGCTGAAGGCAGCAGGAAAGCCTGCAGCCCCCAGGTCTGTGGGGCTACGCAAGCGGTTCCCAAAGAGCTTTAGAACAAGGCATAGTTTTCCCTGCTGGCTCTTTGGGCATGGGACCCATCTCCACCCATAGGCCATTTTTGTGCCTGATAGGGCGCCAAGTGGGAAAGGGTGGCTTTGAGGCTGAAGACAGCAGGAAAGCCTGCAGCCCCCAGGTCTGTGGGGCTACGCAAGCGGTTCCCAAAGAGCTTTAGAACAAGGCATAGTTTTCCCTGCTGGCTCTTTGGGCGGGGGACCCATCTCCAGCCGTATGGCCATTTTTGTACCTGATAGGGGCGCCAAGTGGGAAAGGGTGGTGTCGAGGCTGAAGGCAGCAGGAAAGCCCGCAGCCCCCAGGTCTGTGGGGCTACGCAAGCGGTTCCCAAAGAGCTTTAGAACAAGGCATAGTTTTCCCTGCTGGCTCTTTGGGCGGGGGACCCATCTCCAGCCGTATGGCCATTTTTGTGCCTGATAGGGCGCCAAGTGGGAAAGGGTGGCTTTGAGGCTGAAGACAGCAGGAAAGCCTGCAGCCCCCAGGTCTGTGGGGCTATGCAAGCGGTTCCCAAAGAGCTTTAGAACAAGGCATAGTTTTCCCTGCTGGCTCTTTGGGCGGGGGACCCATCTCCAGCCGTATGGCCATTTTTGTGCCTGGCGCGGCGCCAAGTGGGAAAGGGTGGTGTCGAGGCTGAAGGCAGCAGGAAAGCCCGCAGTCCCCAGGTCTGTGGGGCTACGCAAGCGGTTCCCAAAGAGCTTTAGAACAAGGCATAGTTTTCCCTGCTGGCTCTCTGGGCGGGGACCCATCTCCAGCCGTATGGCCATTTTTGAGCCTGGCGCGGCGCCAGGTGGGAAAGGGTGGCTTTGAGGCTGAAGGCAGGAGCAAAGCCTGCAGCCCCCAGGTCTGTGGGGCTACGCAAGCGGTTCCCAAAGAGCTTTAGAACAAGGCATAGTTTTCCCTGCTGGCTCTTAGGGCGGGGGACCCATCTCCAGCCGTATGGCCATTTTTGAGCCTGGCGCGGCGCCAAGTGGGAAAGGGTGGTGTCGAGGCTGAAGGCAGCAGGAAAGCCCGCAGCCCCCAGGTCTGTGGGGCTACGCAAGCGGTTCCCAAAGAGCTTTAGAACAAGGCATAGTTTTCCCTGCTCGCTCTTTGGGCGGGGGACCCATCTCCAGCCGTATGGCCATTTTTGTGCCTGGCGAAGCCCCAAGACGGAAAGGGTGGCTTTGAATCTGAAGGCAGCAGGAAAGCCCGCAGCCCCCAGGTCTGTGGGGCTACGCAAGCGGTTCCCAAAGAGCTTTAGAACAAGGCATAGTTTTCCCTGCTGGCTCTTTGGGCGGGGGACCCATCTCCAGCCGTATGGCCATTTTTGTGCCTGGCGCGGCGCCAAGTGGGAAAGGGTGGTGTCGAGGCTGAAGGCAGCAGGAAAGCCCGCAGCCCCCACGTCTGTGGGGCCAAGCAAGCGGTTCCCAAAGAGCTTTAGAACAAGGCATAGTTTTCCCTGCTGGCTCTTTGGGCATGGGACCCATCTCCAGCCGTATGGCCATTTTTGTGCCTGGCACGGCGCCAAGTGGGAAAGGGTGGCTTTGAGGCTGAAGGCAGCAGCAAAGCCCGCAGCCCCCAGGTCTGTGGGGCTACGCAAGCGGTTCCCAAAGAGCTTTAGAACAAGGCATAGTTTTCCCTGCTGGCTCTTTGTTCGGGGGACCCATCTCCAGCCATAGGCCATTTTTGTGCCTGGCCCGGCGCCCAGTGGGAAAGGGTGGCTTTGAGGCTTGAAGGCAGCAGGAAAGCCCGCAGCCCCCAGGTCTGTGGGGCTACGCAAGCGGTTCCCAAAGAGCTTTAGAACAAGGCATAGTTTTCCCTGCTGGCTCTCTGGGCGGGGGACCCATCTCCAGCCGTATGGCCATTTTTGAGCCTGGCGCGGCGCCAAGTGGGAAAGGGTTGTGTCGAGGCTAAAGGCAGCAGGAAAGCCCGCAGCCCCCAGGTCTGTGGGGCTACGCAAGCGGTTCCCAAAGAGCTTTAGAACAAGGCATAATTTTCCCTGCTGGCTCTTTGGGCGGGGGACCCATCTCCAGCCGTATGGCCATTTTTGTGCCTGGCGCAGCGCCAAGTGGGAAAGGGTGGTTTTGAGGCTGAAGGCAGCAGCAAAGCCTGCAGCCCCCAGGTCTGTGGGGCTACGCAAGCGGTTCCCAAAGAGCTTTAGAACAAGGCATAGTTTTCCCTGCTGGCTCTTTGGGCGGGGGACCCATCTCCAGCCGTATGGCCATTTTTGTGCCTGGCCGGGGGCCAAGTGGGAAAGGGTGGTTTTGAGGCTGAAGGCAGCAGGAAAGCCCGCAGCCCCCAGGTCTGTGCGGCTACGCAAGCGGTTCCCAAAGAGCTTTAGAACAAGGCATAGTTTTCCCTGCTGGCTCTTTGGGCATGGGACCCATCTCCAGCCATAGGCCATTTTTGTGCTTGATAGGGCGCCAAGTGGGAAAGGGTTGCTTTGAGGCTGAAGACAGCAGGAAAGCCCGCAGCCCCCAGGTCTGTGGGGCTACGCAAGAGGTTCCCAAAGAGCTTTAGAACAAGGCATAGTTTTCCCTGCTGGCTCTCTGGGCGGGGGACCCATCTCCAGTCGTATGGCCATTTTTGAGCCTGGCGCGGCGCCAGGTGGGAAAGGGTGGCTTTGAGGCTGAAGGCAGGAGCAAAGCCTGCAGCCCCCAGGTCTGTGGTGCTACGCAAGCGGTTCCCAAAGAGCTTTAGAACAAGGCATAGTTTTCCCAGCTGGCTCTTAGGGCATGGGACCCATCTCCAGCCATAGGCCATTTTTGTGCCTGGCGCGAAGCCAAGTGGGAAAGGGTGCTGTCGAGGCTGAAGGCAGCAGGAAAGCCCGCAGCCCCAAGGTCTGTGGGGCTACGCAAGCGGTTCCCAAAGAGCTTTAGAACAAGGCATAGTTTTCCCTGCTGGCTCTTTGGGCGGGGGACCCATCTCCAGCCGTATGGCCATTTTTGTGCCTGGCACGGCGCAAAGTGGGAAAGGGTGGCTTTGAGGCTGAAGGCAGCAGGAAAGCCCGCAGCCCCCAGGTCTGTGCGGCTACGCAAGCGGTGCCCAAAGAGCTTTAGAACAAGGCATAGTTTTCCCTGCTGGCTCTTTGGGCGGGGGACCCATCTCCAGCCGTACGGCCATTTTTGTGCCTGGCGCGGCGCCAAGAGGGAAAGGGTGGTGTCGAGGCTAAAGGCAGCAGGAAAGCCCGCAGCCCCCAGGTCTGTGGGGCTACGCAAGCGGTTCCCAAAGAGCGTTAGAACAAGGCATAGTTTTCCCTGCTGGCTCTTTGGGTGGGGGACCCATCTCCAGCCGTATGGCCATTTTTGTGCATGGCGCAGCGCCAAGTGGGAAATGGTGGTATCGAGGCTGAAGGCAGCAGGAAAGCCCGCAGCCCCCAGGTCTGTGCGGCTACGCAAGCGGTTCCCAAAGAGCTTTAGAACAAGGCATAGTTTTCCCTGCTGGCTCTTTGGGCATGGGACCCATCTCCACCCATAGGCCATTTTTGTGCCTGATAGGGCGCCAAGTGGGAAAGGGTGGCTTTGAGGCTGAAGACAGCAGGAAAGCCTGCAGCCCCCAGGTCTGTGGGGCTACGCAAGCGGTTCCCAAAGAGCTTTAGAACAAGGCATAGTTTTCCCTGCTGGCTCTTTGGGTGGGGGACCCATCTCCAGCCGTATGGCTATTTTTGTGCCTGACGCGGTGTGTAGTGGCATAGGGTGGTTTTGAGGCTGAAGGCAGCAGGAAAGCCCGCAGCCCCCACGTCTGTGGGGCCAAGCAAGCGGTTCCCAAAGAGCTTTAGAACAAGGCATAGTTTTCCCAGCTGGCTCTTTGGGCGGGGGACCCATCTCCAGCCGTATGGCCATTTTTGTGCCTGGCGCGGTGCGTAGTGGGAAAGGGTGGTTTTGAGGCTGAAGGCAGCAGGAAAGCCCGCAGCCCCCAGGTCTGTGGGGCTACGCAAGCGGTTCCCAAAGAGCTTTAGAACAAGGCATAGTTTTCCCTGCTGGCTCTTTGGGCGGGGGACCCATCTCCAGCCGTATGGCCATTTTTGTGCCTGGCGCGGCGCCAAGTGGGTAAGGGTGGTGTCGAGGCTGAAGGCAGCAGCAAAGCCTGCAGCCCCCAGGTCTGTGGGGCCAAGCAAGCGGTTCCCAAAGAGCTTTAGAACAAGGCATAGTTTTCCCTGCTGGCTCTTTGGGCATGGGACCCAGCTCCAGCCGTATGGCCATTTTTGTCCCTGGCCCGGCGCCAAGTGGGAAAGGGTGGCTTTGAGGCTGAAGGCAGCAGGAAAGCCCGCAGCCCCCAGGTCTGTGGGGCTACGCAAGCGGTTCCCAAAGAGCTTTAGAACAAGGCATAGTTTTCCCTGCTCGCTCTTAGGGCATGGGACCCATCTCCAGCCATAGGCCATTTTTGTGCCTGGCGCGGCGCCAAGTGGGAAAGGGTGCTGTCGAGGCTGAAGGCAGCAGGAAAGCCCGCAGCCCCAAGGTCTGTGGGGCTACGCAAGCGGTTCCCAAAGAGCTTTAGAACAAGGCATAGTTTTCCCTGCTGGCTCTTTGGGCGGGGGACCCATCTCCAGCCGTATGGCCATTTTTGTGCCTGGCCCGGCGCAAAGTGGGAAAGGGTGGCTTTGAGGCTGAAGGCAGCAGGAAAGCCCGCAGCCCCCAGGTCTGTGCGGCTACGCAAGCGGTTCCCAAAGAGCTTTAGAACAAGGCATAGTTTTCCCTGCTGGCTCTTTGGGCGGGGGACCCATCTCCAGCCGTACGGCCATTTTTGTGCCTGGCGCGGCGCCAAGAGGGAAAGGGTGGTGTCGAGGCTAAAGGCAGCAGGAAAGCCCGCAGCCCCCAGGTCTGTGGGGCTACGCAAGCGGTTCCCAAAGAGCTTTAGAACAAGGCATAGTTTTCCCTGCTGGCTCTTTGGGCGGGGGACCCATCTCCAGCCGTATGGCCATTTTTGTGCATGGCGCAGCGCCAAGTGGGAAATGGTGGTATCGAGGCTGAAGGCAGCAGGAAAGCCTGCAGCCCCCAGGTCTGTGGGGCTACGCAAGCGGTTCCCAAAGAGCTTTAGAACAAGGCATAGTTTTCCCTGCTGGCTCTTTGGGTGGGGGACCCATCTCCAGCCGTATGGCTATTTTTGTGCCTGACGCGGTGCGTAGTGGCATAGGGTGGTTTTGAGGCTGAAGGCAGCAGGAAAGCCCGCAGCCCCCACGTCTGTGGGGCCAAGCAAGCGGTTCCCAAAGAGCTTTAGAACAAGGCATAGTTTTCCCAGCTGGCTCTTTGGGCGGGGGACCCATCTCCAGCCGTATGGCCATTTTTGTGCCTGGCGCGGTGCGTAGTGGGAAAGGGTGGTTTTGAGGCTGAAGGCAGCAGGAAAGCCCGCAGCCCCCAGGTCTGTGGGGCTACGCAAGCGGTTCCCAAAGAGCTTTAGAACAAGGCATAGTTTTCCCTGCTGGCTCTTTGGGCGGGGGACCCATCTCCAGCCGTATGGCCATTTTTGTGCCTGGCACGGCGCCAAGTGGGAAAGGGTGGCTTTGAGGCTGAAGGCATCAGCAAAGCCCACAGCCCCCAGGTCTGTGGGGCTACGCAAGCGGTTCCCAAAGAGCTTTAGAACAAGGCATAGTTTTCCCTGCTGGCTCTTTGGGCGGGGGACCCATCTCCAGCCGTATGGCCATTTTTGTGCCTGGCGCGGCGCCAAGTGGGAAAGGGTGGTATCGAGGCTGAAGGCAGCAGGAAAGCCCGCAGCCCCCAGGTCTGTGGGGCTACGCAAGCGGTTCCCAAAGAGCTTTAGAACAAGGCATAGTTTTCCCTGCTGGCTCTCTGGGCGGGGGACCCATCTGCAGCCGTATGGCCATTTTTGAGCCTGGAGCAGTGCCAAGTGGGAAAGGGTGGTTTTGAGGGTGAAGGCAGCAGGAAAGACCGCAGCCCCCAGGTCTGTGGGGCTACGCAAGCGGTTCCCAAAGAGCTTTAGAACAAGGCATAGTTTTCCCTGCTGGCTCTTTGGGCGGGGGACCCATCTCCAGCCGTATGGCCATTTTTGTGCCTGGCGCGGCGCCAAGTGGGAAAGGGTGGTGTCGAGGCTGAAGGCAGCAGGAAAGCCCGCAGCCCCCACGTCTGTGGGGCCAAGCAAGCGGTTCCCAAAGAGCTTTAGAACAAGGCATAGTTTTCCCTGCTGGCTCTTTGGGCCTGGGACCCATCTCCAGCCATAGGCCTTTTTTGTGCCTGGCCCGGCGCTCAGTGGGAAAGGGTGGCTTTGAGGCTTGAAGGCAGCAGGAAAGCCCGCAGCCCCCAGGTCTGTGGGGCTACGCAAGCGGTTCCCAAAGAGCTTTAGAACAAGGCATAGTTTTCCCTGCTGGCTCTTTGGGCGGGGGACCCATCTCCAGCCGTATGGCCATTTTTGAGCCTGGCGCGGCGCCAAGTGGGAAAGGGTTGTGTCGAGGCTAAAGGCAGCAGGAAAGCCCGCAGCCCCCAGGTCTGTGGGGCTACGCAAGCGGTTCCCAAAGAGCTTTAGAACAAGGCATAATTTTCCCTGCTGGCTCTTTGGGCGGGGGACCCATCTCCAGCCGTATGGCCATTTTTGTGCCTGGCGCGGCGCCAAGTGGGAAAGGGTGGCTTTGAGGCTGAAGGCAGCAGCAAAGCCCACAGCCCCCAGGTCTGTGGGGTACGCAAGCGGTTCCCAAAGAGCTTTAGAACAAGGCATAGTTTTCCCTGCTGGCTCTTTGGGCGGGGGACACATCTCCAGCCGTATGGCCATTTTTGTGCCTGATAGGGCGCCAAGTGGGAAAGGGTGGTGTCGAGGCTGAAGGCAGCAGGAAAGCCCGCAGCCCCCAGGTCTGTGGGGCTACGCAAGCGGTTCCCAAAGAGCTTTAGAAGAAGGCATAGTTTTCCCTGCTGGCTCTTTGGGCGGGGGACCCATCTCCAGCCATATGGCCATTTTTGTGCCTGATAGGGCGCCAAGTGGGAAAGGGTGGCTTTGAGGCTGAAGACAGCAGGAAAGCCTGCAGTCCCCAGGTCTGTGGGGCTACGCAAGCGGTTCCCAAAGAGCTTTAGAACAAGGCATAGTTTTCCCTGCTGGCTCTCTGGGCGGGGACCCATCTCCAGCCGTATGGCCATTTTTGAGCCTGGCGCGGCGCCAGGTGGGAAAGGGTGGCTTTGAGGCTGAAGGCAGGAGCAAAGCCTGCAGCCCCCAGGTCTGTGGGGCTACGCAAGCGGTTCCCAAAGAGCTTTAGAACAAGGCATAGTTTTCCCTGCTGGCTCTTTGGGCGGGGGACCCATCTCCAGCCGTATGGCCATTTTTGTGCCTGGCGCGGCGCCAAGTGGGAAAGGGTGGCTTTGAGGCTGAAGGCAGCAGCAAAGACTGCAGCCCCCAGGTCTGTGGGGCTACGCAAGCGGTTCCCAAAGAGCTTTAGAACAAGGCATAATTTTCCCTGCTGGCTCTCTGGGCGGGGGACCCATCTGCAGCCGTATGGCCATTTTTGAGCCTGGAGCAGTGCCAAGTGGGAAAGGGTGGTTTTGAGGGTGAAGGCAGCAGGAAAGCCCGCAGCCCCCAGGTCTGTGGGGCTACGCAAGCGGTTCCCAAAGAGCTTTAGAACAAGGCATAGTTTTCCCTGCTGGCTCTTTGGGCGGGGGACCCATCTCCAGCCGTATGGCCATTTTTGTGCCTGGCGCGGCGCCAAGTGGGAAAGGGTGGTGTCGAGGCTGAAGGCAGCAGGAAAGCCCGCAGCCCCCACGTCTGTGGGGCCAAGCAAGCGGTTCCCAAAGAGCTTTAGAACAAGGCATAGTTTTCCCTGCTGGCTCTTTGGGCCTGGGACCCATCTCCAGCCATAGGCCATTTTTGTGCTTGATAGGGCGCCAAGTGGGAAAGGGTGGCTTTGAGGCTGAAGGCAGCAGGAAAGCCTGCAGCCCCCAGGTCTGTGGGGCTACGCAAGCAGTTCCCAAAGAGCTTTAGAACAAGGCATAGTTTTCCCTGCTGGCTCTTTGTTCGGGGGACCCATCTCCAGCCATAGGCCATTTTTGTGCCTGGCCCGGCGCCCAGTGGGAAAGGGTGGCTTTGAGGCTTGAAGGCAGCAGGAAAGCCCGCAGCCCCCAGGTCTGTGGGGCTACGCAAGCGGTTCCCAAAGAGCTTTAGAACAAGGCATAGTTTTCCCTGCTGGCTCTCTGGGCGGGGGACCCATCTCCAGCCGTATGGCCATTTTTGAGCCTGGCGCGGCGCCAAGTGGGAAAGGGTTGTGTCGAGGCTAAAGGCAGCAGGAAAGCCCGCAGCCCCCAGGTCTGTGGGGCTACGCAAGCGGTTCCCAAAGAGCTTTAGAACAAGGCATAATTTTCCCTGCTGGCTCTTTGGGCGGGGAACCCATCTCCAGCCGTATGGCCATTTTTGTGCCTGGCGCAGCGCCAAGTGGGAAAGGGTGGTTTTGAGGCTGAAGGCAGCAGCAAAGCCTGCAGCCCCCAGGTCTGTGGGGCTACGCAAGCGGTTCCCAAAGAGCTTTAGAACAAGGCATAGTTTTCCCTGCTGGCTCTTTGGGCGGGGGACCCATCTCCAGCCGTATGGCCATTTTTGTGCCTGGCCGGGGGCCAAGTGGGAAAGGGTGGTTTTGAGGCTGAAGGCAGCAGGAAAGCCCGCAGCCCCCAGGTCTGTGGGGCTACGCAAGCGGTTCCCAAAGAGCTTTAGAACAAGGCATAGTTTTCCCTGCTGGCTCTTTGGGCGGGGGACCCATCTCCAGCCGTACGGCCATTTTTGTGCCTGGCGCGGCGCCAAGAGGGAAAGGGTGGTATCGAGGCTGAAGGCAGCAGGAAAGCCCGCAGCCCCCAGGTCTGTGGGGCTACGCAAGCGGTTCCCAAAGAGCGTTAGAACAAGGCATAGTTTTCCCTGCTGGCTCTTTGGGCGGGGGACCCATCTGCAGACATATGGCCATTTTTGTGCATGGCGCAGCGCCAAGTGGGAAATGGTGGTATCGAGGCTGAAGGCAGCAGGAAAGCCCGCAGCCCCCAGGTCTGTGGGGCTACGCAAGCGGTTCCCAAAGAGCTTTAGAACAAGGCATAGTTTTCCCTGCTGGCTCTTTGGGCATGGGACCCATCTCCACCCATAGGCCATTTTTGTGCCTGATAGGGCGCCAAGTGGGAAAGGGTGGCTTTGAGGCTGAAGACAGCAGGAAAGCCTGCAGCCCCCAGGTCTGTGGGGCTACGCAAGCGGTTCCCAAAGAGCTTTAGAACAAGGCATAGTTTTCCCTGCTGGCTCTTTGGGTGGGGGACCCATCTCCAGCCGTATGGCTATTTTTGTGCCTGACGCGGTGCGTAGTGGCATAGGGTGGTTTTGAGGCTGAAGGCAGCAGGAAAGCCCGCAGCCCCCACGTCTGTGGGGCCAAGCAAGCGGTTCCCAAAGAGCTTTAGAACAAGGCATAGTTTTCCCAGCTGGCTCTTTGGGCGGGGGACCCATCTCCAGCCGTATGGCCATTTTTGTGCCTGGCACGGCGCCAAGTGGGAAAGGGTGGTTTTGAGGCTGAAGGCAGCAGGAAAGCCCGCAGCCCCCAGGTCTGTGGGGCTACGCAAGCGGTTCCCAAAGAGCTTTAGAACAAGGCATAGTTTTCCCTGCTGGCTCTTTGGGCGGGGGACCCATCTCCAGCCGTATGGAAATTTTTGTGCCTGGCGCGGTGCCAAGTGGGTAAGGGTGGTGTCGAGGCTGAAGGCAGCAGCAAAGCCTGCAGCCCCCAGGTCTGTGGGGCCAAGCAAGCGGTTCCCAAAGAGCTTTAGAACAAGGCATAGTTTTCCCTGCTGGCTCTTTGGGCATGGGACCCAGCTCCAGATGTATGGCCATTTTTGTCCCTGGCCCGGCGCCAAGTGGGAAAGGGTGGCTTTGAGGCTGAAGGCAGCAGGAAAGCCCGCAGCCCCCAGGTCTGTGGGGCTACGCAAGCGGTTCCCAAAGAGCTTTAGAACAAGGCATAGTTTTCCCTGCTCGCTCTTAGGGCATGGGACCCATCTCCAGCCATAGGCCATTTTTGTGCCTGGCGCGGCGCCAAGTGGGAAAGGGTGCTGTCGAGGCTGAAGGCAGCAGGAAAGCCCGCAGCCCCAAGGTCTGTGGGGCTACGCAAGCGGTTCCCAAAGAGCTTTAGAACAAGGCATAGTTTTCCCTGCTGGCTCTTTGGGCGGGGGACCCATCTCCAGCCGTATGGCCATTTTTGTGCCTGGCCCGGCGCAAAGTGGGAAAGGGTGGCTTTGAGGCTGAAGGCAGCAGGAAAGCCCGCAGCCCCCAGGTCTGTGCGGCTACGCAAGCGGTTCCCAAAGAGCTTTAGAACAAGGCATAGTTTTCCCTGCTGGCTCTTTGGGCGGGGGACCCATCTCCAGCCGTACGGCCATTTTTGTGCCTGGCGCGGCGCCAAGAGGGAAAGGGTGGTGTCGAGGCTAAAGGCAGCAGGAAAGCCCGCAGCCCCCAGGTCTGTGGGGCTACGCAAGCGGTTCCCAAAGAGCTTTAGAACAAGGCATAGTTTTCCCTGCTGGCTCTTTGGGCGGGGGACCCATCTCCAGCCGTATGGCTATTTTTGTGCCTGACGCGGTGCGTAGTGGCATAGGGTGGTTTTGAGGCTGAAGGCAGCAGGAAAGCCCGCAGCCCCCACGTCTGTGGGGCCAAGCAAGCGGTTCCCAAAGAGCTTTAGAACAAGGCATAGTTTTCCCAGCTGGCTCTTTGGGCGGGGGACCCATCTCCAGCCGTATGGCCATTTTTGTGCCTGGCGCGGTGCGTAGTGGGAAAGGGTGGTTTTGAGGCTGAAGGCAGCAGGAAAGCCCGCAGCCCCCAGGTCTGTGGGGCTACGCAAGCGGTTCCCAAAGAGCTTTAGAACAAGGCATAGTTTTCCCTGCTGGCTCTTTGGGCGGGGGACCCATCTCCAGCCGTATGGCCATTTTTGTGCCTGGCACGGCGCCAAGTGGGAAAGGGTGGCTTTGAGGCTGAAGGCATCAGCAAAGCCCACAGCCCCCAGGTCTGTGGGGCTACGCAAGCGGTTCCCAAAGAGCTTTAGAACAAGGCATAGTTTTCCCTGCTGGCTCTTTGGGCGGGGGACCCATCTCCAGCCGTATGGCCATTTTTGTGCCTGGCGCGGCGCCAAGTGGGAAAGGGTGGCTTTGAGGCTGAAGGCAGCAGCAAAGCCTGCAGCCCCCAGGTCTGTGGGGCTACGCAAGCGGTTCCCAAAGAGCTTTAGAACAAGGCATAGTTTTCCCTGCTGGCTCTCTGGGCGGGGGACCCATCTGCAGCCGTATGGCCATTTTTGAGCCTGGAGCAGTGCCAAGTGGGAAAGGGTGGTTTTGAGGCTGAAGGCAGCAGGAAAGCCCGCAGCCCCCAGGTCTGTGGGGCTACGCAAGCGGTTCCCAAAGAGCTTTAGAACAAGGCATAGTTTTCCCTGCTGGCTCTTTGGGCGGGGGACCCATCTCCAGCCGTATGGCCATTTTTGTGCCTGGCGCGGCGCCAAGTGGGTAAGGGTGGTGTCGAGGCTGAAGGCAGCAGCAAAGCCTGCAGCCCCCAGGTCTGTGGGGCCAAGCAAGCGGTTCCCAAAGAGCTTTAGAAGAAGGCATAGTTTTCCCTGCTGGCTCTTTGGGCATGGGACCCAGCTCCAGCCGTATGGCCATTTTTGTCCCTGGCCCGGCGCCAAGTGGGAAAGGGTGGCTTTGAGGCTGAAGGCAGCAGGAAAGCCTGCAGCCCCCAGGTCTGTGGGGCTACGCAAGCGGTTCCCAAAGAGCTTTAGAACAAGGCATAGTTTTCCCTGCTCGCTCTTAGGGCATGGGACCCATCTCCAGCCATAGGCCATTTTTGTGCCTGGCGCGGCGCCAAGTGGGAAAGGGTGCTGTCGAGGCTGAAGGCAGCAGGAAAGCCCGCAGCCCCAAGGTCTGTGGGGCTACGCAAGCGGTTCCCAAAGAGCTTTAGAACAAGGCATAGTTTTCCCTGCTGGCTCTTTGGGCGGGGGACCCATCTCCAGCCGTATGGCCATTTTTGTGCCTGGCCCGGCGCAAAGTGGGAAAGGGTGGCTTTGAGGCTGAAGGCAGCAGGAAAGCCCGCAGCCCCCAGGTCTGTGCGGCTACGCAAGCGGTTCCCAAAGAGCTTTAGAACAAGGCATAGTTTTCCCTGCTGGCTCTTTGGGCGGGGGACCCATCTCCAGCCGTACGGCCATTTTTGTGCCTGGCGCGGCGCCAAGAGGGAAAGGGTGGTGTCGAGGCTAAAGGCAGCAGGAAAGCCCGCAGCCCCCAGGTCTGTGCGGCTACGCAAGCGGTTCCCAAAGAGCTTTAGAACAAGGCATAGTTTTCCCTGCTGGCTCTTTGGGCATGGGACCCATCTCCAGCCGTATGGCCATTTTTGTGCATGGCGCAGCGCCAAGTGGGAAATGGTGGTATCGAGGCTGAAGGCAGCAGGAAAGCCCGCAGCCCCCAGGTCTGTGGGGCTACGCAAGCGGTTCCCAAAGAGCTTTAGAACAAGGCATAGTTTTCCCTGCTGGCTCTTTGGGTGGGGGACCCATCTCCAGCCGTATGGCTATTTTTGTGCCTGACGCGGTGCGTAGTGGCATAGGGTGGTTTTGAGGCTGAAGGCAGCAGGAAAGCCCGCAGCCCCCACGTCTGTGGGGCCAAGCAAGCGGTTCCCAAAGAGCTTTAGAACAAGGCATAGTTTTCCCAGCTGGCTCTTTGGGCGGGGGACCCATCTCCAGCCGTATGGCCATTTTTGTGCCTGGCGCGGTGCGTAGTGGGAAAGGGTGGTTTTGAGGCTGAAGGCAGCAGGAAAGCCCGCAGCCCCCAGGTCTGTGGGGCTACGCAAGCGGTTCCCAAAGAGCTTTAGAACAAGGCATAGTTTTCCCTGCTGGCTCTTTGGGCGGGGGACCCATCTCCAGCCGTATGGCCATTTTTGTGCCTGGCACGGCGCCAAGTGGGAAAGGGTGGCTTTGAGGCTGAAGGCATCAGCAAAGCCCACAGGCCCCAGGTCTGTGGGGCTACGCAAGCGGTTCCCAAAGAGCTTTAGAACAAGGCATAGTTTTCCCTGCTCGCTCTTTGGGCGGGGGACCCATCTCCAGCCGTATGGCCATTTTTGTGCCTGGCGCGGCGCCAAGTGGGAAAGGGTGGTGTCGAGGCTGAAGGCAGCAGGAAAGCCCGCAGCCCCCACGTCTGTGGGGCCAAGCAAGCGGTTCCCAAAGAGCTTTAGAACAAGGCATAGTTTTCCCTGCTGGCTCTTTGGGCATGGGACCCATCTCCAGCCATAGGCCTTTTTTGTGCTTGATAGGGCGCCAAGTGGGAAAGGGTGGCTTTGAGGCTGAAGGCAGCAGGAAAGCCTGCAGCCCCCAGGTCTGTGGGGCTACGCAAGCAGTTCCCAAAGAGCTTTAGAACAAGGCATAGTTTTCCCTGCTGGCTCTTTGTTCGGGGGACCCATCTCCAGCCATAGGCCATTTTTGTGCCTGGTCCGGCGCCCAGTGGGAAAGGGTGGCTTTGAGGCTTGAAGGCAGCAGGAAAGCCCGCAGCCCCCAGGTCTGTGGGGCTACGCAAGCGGTTCCCAAAGAGCTTTAGAACAAGGCATAGTTTTCCCTGCTGGCTCTTTGGGCGGGGGACCCATCTCCAGCCGTATGGCCATTTTTGAGCCTGGCGCGGCGCCAAGTGGGAAAGGGTTGTGTCGAGGCTAAAGGCAGCAGGAAAGCCCGCAGCCCCCAGGTCTGTGGGGCTACGCAAGCGGTTCCCAAAGAGCTTTAGAACAAGGCATAATTTTCCCTGCTGGCTCTTTGGGCGGGGGACCCATCTCCAGCCGTATGGCCATTTTTGTGCCTGGCGCGGCGCCAAGTGGGAAAGGGTGGCTTTGAGGCTGAAGGCAGCAGCAAAGCCCACAGCCCCCAGGTCTGTGGGGTACGCAAGCGGTTCCCAAAGAGCTTTAGAACAAGGCATAGTTTTCCCTGCTGGCTCTTTGGGCGGGGGACACATCTCCAGCCGTATGGCCATTTTTGTGCCTGATAGGGCGCCAAGTGGGAAAGGGTGGTGTCGAGGCTGAAGGCAGCAGGAAAGCCCGCAGCCCCCAGGTCTGTGGGGCTACGCAAGCGGTTCCCAAAGAGCTTTAGAACAAGGCATAGTTTTCCCTGCTGGCTCTTTGGGCGGGGGACCCATCTCCAGCCATATGGCCATTTTTGTGCCTGATAGGGCGCCAAGTGGGAAAGGGTGGCTTTGAGGCTGAAGACAGCAGGAAAGCCTGCAGCCCCCAGGTCTGTGGGGCTATGCAAGCGGTTCCCAAAGAGCTTTAGAACAAGGCATAGTTTTCCCTGCTGGCTCTTAGGGCGGGGGACCCATCTCCAGCCGTATGGCCATTTTTGTGCCTGGCGCGGCGCCAAGTGGGAAAGGGTGGTGTCGAGGCTGAAGGCAGCAGGAAAGCCCGCAGTCCCCAGGTCTGTGGGGCTACGCAAGCGGTTCCCAAAGAGCTTTAGAACAAGGCATAGTTTTCCCTGCTGGCTCTCTGGGCGGGGACCCATCTCCAGCCGTATGGCCATTTTTGAGCCTGGCGCGGCGCCAGGTGGGAAAGGGTGGCTTTGAGGCTGAAGGCAGGAGCAAAGCCTGCAGCCCCCAGGTCTGTGGGGCTACGCAAGCGGTTCCCAAAGAGCTTTAGAACAAGGCATAGTTTTCCCTGCTGGCTCTTTTGGCAGGGGACCCATCTCCAGCCGTATGGCCATTTTTGTCCCTGGCCCGGCGCCAAGTGGGAAAGGGTGGTGTTGAGGCTGAAGGCAGCAGCAAAGACTGCAGCCCCCAGGTCTGTGGGGCCAAGCAAGCGGTTCCCAAAGAGCTTTAGAACAAGGCATAGTTTTCCCTGCTGGCTCTTTGGGCGGGGGACCCATCTCCAGCCGTATGGCCATTTTTGTGCCTGGCACGGCGCCAAGTGGGAAAGGGTGGCTTTGAGGCTGAAGGCAGCAGCAAAGCCTGCAGCCCCCAGGTCTGTGGGGCTACGCAAGCGGTTCCCAAAGAGCTTTAGAACAAGGCATAGTTTTCCCTGCTGGCTCTTTGGGCGGGGGACCCATCTCCAGCCGTATGGCCATTTTTGTGCCTGGCGCGGCGCCAAGTGGGAAAGGGTGGTGTCGAGGCTGAAGGCAGCAGGAAAGCCCGCAGCCCCCACGTCTGTGGGGCCAAGCAAGCGGTTCCCAAAGAGCTTTAGAACAAGGCATAGTTTTCCCTGCTGGCTCTTTGGGCCTGGGACCCATCTCCAGCCATAGGCCATTTTTGTGCTTGATAGGGCGCCAAGTGGGAAAGGGTGGCTTTGAGGCTGAAGGCAGCAGGAAAGCCTGCAGCCCCCAGGTCTGTGGGGCTACGCAAGCAGTTCCCAAAGAGCTTTAGAACAAGGCATAGTTTTCCCTGCTGGCTCTTTGGGCGGGGGACCCATCTCCAGCCATAGGCCATTTTTGTGCCTGGCCCGGCGCCCAGTGGGAAAGGGTGGCTTTGAGGCTTGAAGGCAGCAGGAAAGCCCGCAGCCCCCAGGTCTGTGGGGCTACGCAAGCGGTTCCCAAAGAGCTTTAGAACAAGGCATAGTTTTCCCTGCTGGCTCTTTGGGCGGGGAACCCATCTCCAGCCGTATGGCCATTTTTGTGCCTGGCGCAGCGCCAAGTGGGAAAGGGTGGTTTTGAGGCTGAAGGCAGCAGCAAAGCCTGCAGCCCCCAGGTCTGTGGGGCTACGCAAGCGGTTCCCAAAGAGCTTTAGAACAAGGCATAGTTTTCCCTGCTGGCTCTTTGGGCGGGGGACCCATCTCCAGCCGTATGGCCATTTTTGTGCCTGGCCGGGGGCCAAGTTGGAAAGGGTGGTTTTGAGGCTGAAGGCAGCAGGAAAGCCCGCAGCCCCCAGGTCTGTGCGGCTACGCAAGCGGTTCCCAAAGAGCTTTAGAACAAGGCATAGTTTTCCCTGCTGGCTCTTTGGGCATGGGACCCATCTCCAGCCATAGGCCATTTTTGTGCTTGATAGGGCGCCAAGTGGGAAAGGGTTGCTTTGAGGCTGAAGACAGCAGGAAAGCCCGCAGCCCCCAGGTCTGTGGGGCTACGCAAGAGGTTCCCAAAGAGCTTTAGAACAAGGCATAGTTTTCCCTGCTGGCTCTCTGGGCGGGGGACCCATCTCCAGCCGTATGGCCATTTTTGAGCCTGGCGCGGCGCCAGGTGGGAAAGGGTGGCTTTGAGGCTGAAGGCAGGAGCAAAGCCTGCAGCCCCCAGGTCTGTGGTGCTACGCAAGCGGTTCCCAAAGAGCTTTAGAACAAGGCATAGTTTTCCCTGCTGGCTCTTAGGGCATGGGACCCATGTCCAGCCATAGGCCATTTTTGTGCCTGGCGCGAAGCCAAGTGGGAAAGGGTGCTGTCGAGGCTGAAGGCAGCAGGAAAGCCCGCAGCCCCCAGGTCTGTGGGGCTACGCAAGCGGTTCCCAAAGAGCTTTAGAACAAGGCATAGTTTTCCCTGCTGGCTATTTGGGCGGGGGACCCATCTCCAGCCGTATGGCCATTTTTGTGCCTGGCCCGGCGCAAAGTGGGAAAGGGTGGCTTTGAGGCTGAAGGCAGCAGGAAAGCCCGCAGCCCCCAGGTCTGTGCGGCTACGCAAGCGGTTCCCAAAGAGCTTTAGAACAAGGCATAGTTTTCCCTGCTGGCTCTTTGGGCGGGGGACCCATCTCCAGCCGTACGGCCATTTTTGTGCCTGGCGCGGCGCCAAGAGGGAAAGGGTGGTATCGAGGCTGAAGGCAGCAGGAAAGCCCGCAGCCCCCAGGTCTGTGGGGCTATGCAAGCGGTTCCCAAAGAGCGTTAGAACAAGGCATAGTTTTCCCTGCTGGCTCTTTGGGCGGGGGACCCATCTCCAGCCGTATGGCCATTTTTGTGCATGGCGCAGCGCCAAGTGGGAAATGGTGGTATCGAGGCTGAAGGCAGCAGGAAAGCCCGCAGCCCCCAGGTCTGTGGGGCTACGCAAGCGGTTCCCAAAGAGCTTTAGAACAAGGCATAGTTTTCCCTGCTGGCTCTTTGGGCATGGGACCCATCTCCACCCATAGGCCATTTTTGTGCCTGATAGGGCGCCAAGTGGGAAAGGGTGGCTTTGAGGCTGAAGATAGCAGGAAAGCCTGCAGCCCCCAGGTCTGTGCGGCTACGCAAGCGGTTCCCAAAGAGCTTTAGAACAAGGCATAGTTTTCCCTGCTGGCTCTTTGGGTGGGGGACCCATCTCCAGCCGTATGGCTATTTTTGTGCCTGACGCGGTGCGTAGTGGCATAGGGTGGTTTTGAGGCTGAAGGCAGCAGGAAAGCCCGCAGCCCCCACGTCTGTGGGGCCAAGCAAGCGGTTCCCAAAGAGCTTTAGAACAAGGCATAGTTTTCCCAGCTGGCTCTTTGGGCGGGGGACCCATCTCCAGCCGTATGGCCATTTTTGTGCCTGGCACGGCGCCAAGTGGGAAAGGGTGGTTTTGAGGCTGAAGGCAGCAGGAAAGCCCGCAGCCCCCAGGTCTGTGGGGCTACGCAAGCGGTTCCCAAAGAGCTTTAGAACAAGGCATAGTTTTCCCTGCTGGCTCTTTGGGCGGGGGACCCATCTCCAGCCGTATGGCCATTTTTGTGCCTGGCGCGGCGCCAAGTGGGTAAGGGTGGTGTCGAGGCTGAAGGCAGCAGCAAAGCCTGCAGCCCCCAGGTCTGTGGGGCCAAGCAAGCGGTTCCCAAAGAGCTTTAGAACAAGGCATAGTTTTCCCTGCTGGCTCTTTGGGCATGGGACCCATCTCCAGCCGTATGGCCATTTTTGTCCCTGGCCCGGCGCCAAGTGGGAAAGGGTGGCTTTGAGGCTGAAGGCAGCAGGAAAGCCCGCAGCCCCCAGGTGTGTGGGGCTACGCAAGCGGTTCCCAAAGAGCTTTAGAACAAGGCATAGTTTTCCCTGCTGGCTCTTTGGGCGGGGGACCCATCTCCAGCCATAGGCCATTTTTGTGCCTGGCGCGAAGCCAAGTGGGAAAGGGTGCTGTCGAGGCTGAAGGCAGCAGGAAAGCCCGCAGCCCCAAGTTCTGTGGGGCTACGCAAGCGGTTCCCAAAGAGCTTTAGAACAAGGCATAGTTTTCCCTGCTGGCTCTTTGGGCGGGGGACCCATCTCCAGCCGTATGGCCATTTTTGTGCCTGGCCCGGCGCAAAGTGGGAAAGGGTGGCTTTGAGGCTGAAGGCAGCAGGAAAGCCCGCAGCCCCCAGGTCTGTGGGGCTACGCAAGCGGTTCCCAAAGAGCTTTAGAACCAGGCATAGTTTTCCCTGCTGGCTCTTTGGGCGGGGGACCCATCTCCAGCCGTACGGCCATTTTTGTGCCTGGCGCGGCGCCAAGTGGGAAAGGGTGGTGTCGAGGCTAAAGGCAGCAGGAAAGCCCGCAGCCCCCAGGTCTGTGGGGCTACGCAAGCGGTTCCCAAAGAGCTTTAGAACAAGGCATAGTTTTCCCTGCTGGCTCTTTGGGCGGGGGACCCATCTCCAGCCGTATGGCCATTTTTGTGCATGGCGCAGCGCCAAGTGGGAAATGGTGGTATCGAGGCTGAAGGCAGCAGGAAAGCCCGCAGCCCCCAGGTCTGTGGGGCTACGCAAGCGGTTCCCAAAGAGCTTTAGAACAAGGCATAGTTTTCCCTGCTGGCTCTTTGGGCATGGGACCCATCTCCACCCATAGGCCATTTTTGTGCCTGATAGGGCGCCAAGTGGAAAGGGTGGCTTTGAGGCTGAAGACAGCAGGAAAGCCTGCAGCCCCCAGGTCTGTGGGGCTACGCAAGCGGTTCCCAAAGAGCTTTAGAACAAGGCATAGTTTTCCCTGCTGGCTCTTTGGGTGGGGGACCCATCTCCAGCCGTATGGCTATTTTTGTGCCTGACGCGGTGCGTAGTGGCATAGGGTGGTTTTGAGGCTGAAGGCAGCAGGAAAGCCCGCAGCCCCTACGTCTGTGGGGCTACGCAAGCGGTTCCCAAAGAGCTTTAGAACAAGGCATAGTTTTCCCTGCTGGCTCTTTTGGCAGGGGACCCATCTCCAGCCGTATGGCCATTTTTGTCCCTGGCCCGGCGCCAAGTGGGAAAGGGTGGTGTTGAGGCTGAAGGCAGCAGCAAAGACTGCAGCCCCCAGGTCTGTGGGGCCAAGCAAGCGGTTCCCAAAGAGCTTTAGAACAAGGCATAGTTTTCCCAGCTGGCTCTTTGGGCGGGGGACCCATCTCCAGCCGTATGGCCATTTTTGTGCATGGCACGGCGCCAAGTGGGAAAGGGTGGTTTTGAGGCTGAAGGCAGCAGCAAAGCCCGCAGCCCCCAGGTCTGTGGGGCTACGCAAGCGGTTCCCAAAGAGCTTTAGAACAAGGCATAGTTTTACCTGCTGGCTCTTTTGGCAGGGGACCCATCTCCAGTCGTATGGCCATTTTTGTGCCTGGCGCGGCGCCACGTGGGAAAGGGTGATTTTGAGGCTGAAGGCGTCACGAAAGCCTGCCGTCCGAGGGTTTCTTAATGACTTTTCTTAATGATGTCTCCACAGTGTGAAGTTTTGCAGGATTTGAAAAAGTAATAGACACAGTGAAATTGAGTCTATTGGAAACTTCCATACTTTTCCCTCCCTCTAAAATCTCTGGTGTCCTGTAGTATCCACTGCCTGCAACTGCTGTTGCAGGAGCAGACAGATTGGTATCAAATTTAGAAAAAAAGGGACATCATTAAGAGGATTCACTCGCCTTATTTTTCACCGGTGTGGCCAGTAAAGAAACCAAAAAGGCAATGGCGTTTCACAGTAGATTACGGAAAATTAAACGCCAACACTGCACCTCTGACCGCTGCTGTTCCGAATATCGCGGAAATTGTGACAATGATAAAAGGAGCTGCCCATCCTTGCAGGGTTGCCTTAGATTTTAAAGACATATTTTTTTATGATTCTCCTCCTTGAGCAGGACAAAGCGCAGTTTGCATTCACATGGAAAGGAGTGCAATATACCTTTAACCGCTTTCCACAAGGATACAAACATTCCCCCACTATTGCCCATAATGCTTTGGCTAAAGTGCTATCAGAGATTCCTGTTTCACAGGGATGTACAGTATACCAATATATTATTGATGACATCTTAATAGGGGAGAGAACCAAGAAAGTGTACAAGACATGATGGAAAACATCCGAAAAACATTATCAGATTTGGGATTGGAAATTCCCGACTCAAAGTGTCAGGGACCCGCACAGGAAGTTAAATTCCTGGGGGTCTGGTGGATTAAGGGAGCTGCTTCTGTCCCTCAGGATACCCTGAAAAAATAGAACATGGACAGAATCCTTCCAGCACGAAGGAGTTACAGCAAGTCCTGGGAACTTTAAGTTATTAGCGTAAACACATCCCTGGCTTTTCCATCATTGCTCGCCCCCTTTATTGTTTGCTCAAAAAAGGTAAATCCTGGGAGTCGACTGAACAACACACTAATGCACTAGAATTGCTAATAAAAGAGCTAAGGTTATTCCAACAACTTGGCCCCATACATCCAACTGACCCTGTCCATGTAGAATGGGGGCTCAGTGAACATGGTTCCCATTGTAATTTATGCCAGAAGGGACCAGCAGGACCGGAGAGACCATTAGAATTTAGCTCTCACGCCTTTAATGATACTGAGAGCAGCTATTCAGACCTGGAGAAGGGTTTACTGTCCCTGGTGCGAGCATTGCAACGAGCAGAGCAGATAAGGAGACAACAGAGCGTGATTGTTCGGGGCCCTTTTCGCCTCCCAGATGTGGTCCTTAAAGGGACACCACCACCAGCTGGCATTCCCCAGAAACCCACAGTTCGAAAGTGGTATGCTTATTTAGAAGGCATTAATGATATCATGCCAGTCTCTGAAGGTAGTATCAAAGTATCCATGCTCCAGAAGGATAGAGATGGTGCCCTATTGTTCCAATCCCCACCAAACAGACCATCTCCAATCCAAGAAGCACCTCCTCTGAAAGCAGGCAGTGATCTTACAGGAGTGTGGTTTACTGGTGTGTCATCTCACCGTGAGAACAGCAAGTGGAAATACAAGGCCGTAGCACTGGAAGTAGCAACGGGGGAAAGAGCAATTGAAACAGGAGAAGGTAGGGCACAAGTAGGGGAACTCAGAGCCGTCCTACTAGCTGCACAACATGGAGCTACTTACATTTACACTGACTCATATGCTGTTTTTAAAGGAGCCACTGAATGGCTAGGACACTGGGCAGCCAATGATTGGCAGGTGAATAGAGTCCCAATCTGGGAGACAGACAGTTGGAAGCAACTGTTGGAAATAGGAGGACAGAGACCATTGCACATTGCTTGGGTAAAAGGCCACGATCGTTCAAACTCGATCACTGCTCAGTTCAACCAACAGGTAGATAGCCTCACGCGGCTACAACAAATTGACACTGTAGATGATGGTCGGGAATGGTTACATATTAAGCCTGGCCATACAGGCCGTGCTGATCTGTATCAGGAAGGTCTAGCCCGGGGGTGGCCTGTGTCGGTTAAGCTGTGCGAACAAGTAGTAACTGCCTGGTCACAATGTCGCCTACGACTCAGCAAAGATCATCCGAGTAAGGCGCCTCCCTTACACATGCGGGACAAGAAAATGTTGTGGCATTCATGGCAGATTGATTATATTGGGCCCTTGAGATCATCAGGTGGGAAAAGATATGTCCTAGTCGGAGTGGAGATTATCTCCAGCCTCAGTATGGCCACTGGCTTCAAATCAGCTGCTGGGGACAACACAGTGAAAGGCCTAAAAGGGTGGTTCAGCACACTTCCCCTTCCCGAGGAAATCCAAAGTGATAACGGTTCACACTTTACCGCTACAGTGGTACAAGATTGGGCCAAAGAAGAAGGGATTCGATGGGTATTTCATACTCCCTATTATCCTCAGGCTAATGGCATTGTTGAATGCACCAACGGATTGGTTAAGCGTTTTGCAAAAACTCATAAATCATAAGGGAAGGTGAAGAAGGCACCTTGCCCACCGAAATTCGAAAAGTAATATGGGATAACGCAATTGAGTTTGAGAGAAAATTTCAATCCTGGTGGTATCTGGTTAATTTCACCTACGATCCCACTGAGAGCAAAGCCACAGCTTTTGTCTTAACGATACGCAATGCCTCAGTATCCACCATATACCCAATCATCGCACTGGGGTTGAATCATCAAGGAGCTCTACTCTATCCAACACAGCACAGAGGTTGGGCACGACAAAATGAGACTAAATGGCAAACTGCTGATGTTGACGCATGCGTTTCACGAGACCAACAAGGATTCATTTGTGAGAGTAATACTCTCAAAGCACAAGACCTTTGTCTTGACACCAACCAGAATGCTTGTCACTTTGAGACACATCCCGATGAAACCCCAGAGACTGTGCTTGACTATATTGGGAAAGGGTGCGTTAGCATGAGGTCTCCCTGTAGTCTTGTATTATAGACGAGAAAGGCTTGAGACCATGGCCACTCTGGGTCTCTTTGACTACAAACAACAGGGAATAAAAAGGTGAAACTGAATAGCATCAATTCCATCTGCCAATTCGTCATTTTAGAATTTGGGCCTCCAAATAGCCATACATCATAAAAGTAGTATTATTGCCAGGTTCAATGTCAGGATTCCCTGGAGACATTCAAAGGTAGCGTAGGCCAATCCGTCTGTACAGCTCATCCAAGGTTCCTGTAAGACATAAAGGAAAAGAAAATCTGCTCGGTCTTATTCGACCGACGGGGTTAAAAAGAAGGTGCGGTCCACCGGGTGCTGATCCGGTGTATCTTCCCTGAACAATCCTTGGCTTCCCATGCATAGGGATTTTTGGGAGTAGCTAGCACCATTGGCACCGTCCCATTTTGAGGCATTTTCACTAGCACAGGTAGTCCAGGGTGAAATCTTCCGGGGTATTTTCCCGGTTCATTGGCAGCCTTTGGCGAGATAATATTGGCAGGTACACAGAAAGCTTTCATTTTAGGACAGCCGTCTCCACTCCATTTGTTATTTAGTTGATAGATGGCATCATCCAATCGCAAATGCCAACCAGGTTCATGACTTTTTGCAAAACGCTTAACCAATCTATTGGTGCGTTCAACAATGCCATTAGCCTGGGGATAACAGGGAGTATGAAATACCCATCGAATCCCTTCTTCCTTGGCCCAATCTTGTACCACCGAAGCCGTAAAGTGTGAAACGTTATCACTCTGGATTTCGTCGGGAAGGGGAAGTGTGCTGAACCACCCTGTTAGGCCTTTCACTGTGTTGTCCCTCGTAGCTGGTTTGAAACTGCTGGCCATACTGAGGCTGGAGATAATCTCCACTCCTACCAGGACATATCTTTTCCCACCTGATGATCTCAAGGGCCCAATATAATCAAGCTGCCATGAATGCCACAACGCTTTCTTGTCCCGCATGTGTAAGGGAGGCGCCTTACTCGGATGATCTTTGCTGAGTCGTAGGCGACATTGTGAACAGGCAGTTACTATTTGTTCGCACAGCTTAACTGACACAAGCCACCCACCTTCCCGATACAGGTCAGGACGGCCTGTGCGGCCACGTTTAACATGTAACGATTCAAGTAAGCGTTCCCATTCCCGACCATCATCTACAATGTCAATTTGTTGCAGCCGCGTGAGGCCATCTACCTGTTGGTTGAACTGAGCAGTGATCGAGTTTGAACGATCGTGGCCTTTTACCCAAGCAACGTGCAATGGTCTCTGTCCTCCTATTTCCAACAGTTGCTTCCAATTATCTGTCTCCCAAACTGGGACTCTATTCACCTGCCAATCGTTGGCTGCCCAGTGTCCTAGCCATTCAGTGGCTCCTTTAAGAACAGCATATGACTCAGCGTAAAAGGAGGTGGCTCCATGTTGTGCAGCTAGTAGGACAGCTCTGAGTTCCCCTACCCTCCCCTATTTCAATTGCTCTTTCTCCCGTTGTTACTTCCAGTGCTACGGCCTTATATTTGCACTTATTTTTTTAACGGTGAGATGACGCACCAGTAAACCACACTCCTCTAAGATCACTGCTGTCCCTCAAAGGAGGTGCTTCTTGGATCGGAGATGGTCTGTTTGGTGGGGATTGGAACAATAGGGCACCATCTATATCCTTTGGTATCCTTGTGAAGTAGCCTTGGATACTTTAACACCGCCTTCAGAGACTGGCTTGATTTCATTAATGCCTTCTAAATAAGCATACCACTTTCGAACTGTAGGTCTCTGGGCAATGCCAGCTGGTGGTGGTGTCCCTTTAAGGACCACATCTGGGAGGCGAAAAGGTCCCAGGAAAGATCACACTCTGTTCTCTTCTTATCTGCTCTGCTCGTTGCAACGCTCGCACCAGGGACAGTAAACCCTTCTCCAGGTCTGAATAGCTGCATTCAGTATCATTGAAGGAGTGGGAGCAAAATTCTAATGGTCTCTCCGGTCCTGCTGGTCCCTTCTGCCATAAATTACAACGGGAACCATGTTCACTGAGCCCCCATTCTACATGGACAGGGTCAGTTGGATGTATGGGGCCAAGTTGTTGGAATAACCTTAGCTCCTTTATTAGTAATTGCAGAGCATTAGTGTGTTGTTCAGTCCACACCCAGGATTTACCCTTTTTTGGCAAGCTATGAAGGGGGCGAGCAATGATGGAAAAGCCAGGGATGTGTTTACGCCAATAACTTAAAGTTCCCAGGACCTGCTGTAACTCCTTCGTGCTGGAAGGATTCTGTCCATGTTCTATTTTTTCAGGGTATCCTGAGGGACAGAAGCAGCTCCCTTAATCCACCAGACCCCCAGGAATTTAACTTCCTGTGCGGGTCCCTGACACTTTGAGTCGGGTCTACGTGAGGCACCCACTAACACTTCTGCCCTAGTCATTCGCTGCTCTCCCGGCAACCAGAGGTTAATTTTTGCAGTGGGGCATGTTTTTACCACACCATCAATTCCTGTGAAGTTGACTCTGCGTCGGGTGGGATTTATACCTAGAAGTTGTGCTGTTTCGTTAGTGATTGCAGACATTTGGGCTCCGGTATCAATAATAAAATTTACCAATATCTTCCGGGGTCCAACAGGAATGACAATAACAGGTTCGGAGTCTTTATGAGAGCGCCATTGGATTGCTAGTACCTGCCCGACAGGGTTGCTCAGTGCCCTCCCCGGGGATAGGAGTGTTGTGGCTGGGACTCTGTCAAATCAATCAAGTTATGTTCCGGTGCAGAAGGCACAGTTTTCTCACGGCTTGGGGATTCTCTGGTTAGACTTTTCTCCCCAGCCGCATTATTCTTTCTAGGTAGAGATTGGACTAGCGTACGGAGATCTCCCGTAGGGTCACCGTGCAAGAATTGTCGGGGCACCCCTAATTGTAGGGCTTTACGCCACAACTCATTCCGGTCCTTATCTGGCTTAAACCTTCCCTCTGATTTAGGGTTTTGAGTGTGAGTTTGGACTTGGCGAACCTTTCGCGGGTGTTCGGAGGATTTCTCACTAGTTTGGCTGGCCCAGCCCATTCGGCGCCCATATTGATCTATTTCCTGTACATTCCAGGTGGGCATGTAGTGACGACGGCCCCGCCCATGAGCACCCCGAGCATCCCGTATACGATCTTGAGTGCGAACAAGGAACGGTTTCAGGCAACCGGGAAGACCACGGATGAGAGGGGCTAATCGATCCGGGTCGATAGGGGCTGACATTGGGGATTTCCGAAATTCCTCTCTGTCATACATGGCTTGCAGACAAGCTGCTTTCCGTACAGCCGCAAACAGATCAGAGTAGCCTGTAGCTCTAATCTCTAACGGCTCCCCCCTCTCTCGCGGATCCATACCCCCTGCCCAAAAGGCTGCTCGAGCGGTTAGGGAATAATTATGATCCCCAGGCATAGTGGTTAAAAACACTCCTGGTCCCCAAGAGTCTCCTGCTTCTTCCTCACTCAGCATAATTCTGCCCCCCCCTTCAGAAGAAACTCGCCACACGTACTCAACAGCTGACTCTTCTGGTCGCCTCGAATATTTCTCCCTTATTTTTGTTAACTCGGTTGGTGTCCATGGAACGGTACGCACAGTGGTGTGAATTTCATCACCATCATCAACTGCAGTTTCAGTTTTAACCAGAGGACGTAAAGGAAAAACTTGGGATTTCAAAGTAAAAGTCCTTTCCTCCTCATCTTCTTCGTCATCCTCACTATTAGACAAAAAAATCTCCGGTCTGGGTTCCGGAATTTGGATAACACAGTAACTTACGAATCTGTTGGACCTGGGTCGAGGGCTGCATTTTATCTAAGAGCCCGGTCACCCTTTCAATAACATTTTAAGTTGGCGATTTTCACTCCCAAGTTGAGCATTCCGGTTTCCTAAACATTCATTCTCACTCACAAGCTTATCGACTTGAGTTCTTAATCTTTCTCCTGTCTCCTTTTGCAAGGCTAATGATGACTTCAGCACCTCATTCTCCGATTTCAGGGTTGCATATTCTACAGCTGAAATCAGATTAGGAGCGGGGGTTTCTCTAGCTTCTTGTTGTGCACAAGATAAACAGGCGCCTAACACCGCACAAATCACACCCTTGCCTTTCCCCGCTCTGAGCTTCTGTGAAACCCGACGCTCTTCAATACGTTCCACCACTTTCTCTTCATCCTTCCAAAATTTTTGGGCCCACTCCTTCCCACCCTGGGAAGGGGCACAATCATATTTTTGCAGCAGTTTATCCATGGCAATCCTGCCGACTACGCCAAATTCTGTTGCGTGAAACGGGGCCAAGCGGTTTTGGCAGAAGATAAACCCCCTTGCGTTCTAACACTCCTCACCGAGGTGGGAGGCCAGGTGCGGCTGGGTTTCAATTCTGAGTGATGCCCAATTCAGCACTATCAGGCCAATCGCGTTTACTATGTGTTAAACTATTACGATTTGGAGACACTAATAGTGGGCTGCACCTTCAGTCTAGTCGTGCTCCTGAACCAGCACGGCCTCTCTCAAGTTTTGGTCGCGTTCAGTGAGAAAGCGAAACGACTAGCTACTGAAACAGTGCAGTTTATTTAAACAACAGATATACAGGTTCTTTAGGATTGCCGGTGATAAATACACTGTCTGCAAAGCACGTGCAAATAAAGACATTGTTAAATAGACAAACGCGTGACAAAATTATAAACGATACAGCCTGGCTATAAATGTAGGGTAGAGATTCTCTAGAGAAATTTCTAGAGTCCCCGAGAAAGCACTCGGTGTAATCAAAGTCTTACCCAAAGGCGTCCTTATGAGGGGGAAGAAAGGCTCAGCCCGTCGACTGATCCCAGAAAACAGCGGTGGGATTCTTCGCGATGGTGTCTTCCCAGACATCCCCCCTCTCTTGGGCTATTTTTATATTATTTTTTTAACTTCAAAGTGGAGTTTGAGTGACTTTAGTCATATGTACTTTTATTATGATTAATGTACTCAAGGAGGAGTGTTCACACCTCGGGGGCGGATAGCCTCCGGGATGGAGGTGTGTTTTGGTACATTGTGGTGAGCAAAGTTCGCACAAAAGGACAGCATTTCATCAACATTTGACGAAATGTTGGCTCGGGTGGCGTGTAAGCCGCTTATCAGTTCCGTAGTACCATCTCGTCCCCATATCTGCTATTCGTCACAAGGGAAGGCCACGGAACAAGCGCGTTCCGTTCCATCCCTCGTGTAGTTTCGCAAACAACCTTGTACAGGGAATCACAGCTGTTGCATTCTTCGTGTGCCAGCTGCGGCTGTATTCTACCTCAGAAGCCTCTTGATTTTATGACTTTCCTTAATGTGTGAACAATGCTGTATTTTTGTATTCTTGGCCAATTTAGTAATTATTCCACAAGAACACACATTGGTTGCCGATTTATCAACGGGTCTAATCACCACAGGCCAACTGTAATTAAAACCATCTATGTAGACTCTACCAAAGCGGACAAATACAACACTGATTGTTACAAAATTATGGCGCCAAATTCAGATTGCTGGCACAATTTCACTTTCATCAAACCTACAGTAGTGTACTGTATTTGGGGCTACAAGGGCACAGAATTGTTATTTGAATTTATGATTGACTCAAATACACCTGAACTTGCTGAAATGAATCCAGAACCTACACCCCACAAACTCTCAAAGGCTCTCTCTTCTAAGAGAAAAAAAAAAAAACACCTCTCTCTTTTCTAAGCCCTCCATTAGACTAACTCCTTACATTTTCAACATTGGCCCTTACGTTATTAAACACACACAGGTCAACAACAGGTACTGTTTAATCCCACATATTCCCTCAAACGAGCAGAATTGTCAATGCAGATTAAAATCTCTGCGATCAAACCCACCTGCTTACCATTCCTGAGTACATCTTATGCAGAATGGTCAGCATGGTTACGCAAACGAACTCTTGCCACTTCACACGGACGGAAGAGGGATGCGACTGGTATCTTAGGAACAGGCCTGGGAGTCTTGAATAGTATAGATGCTGAGATACTTGCCAACAAACTAGTCACAACCGCTACTGATCTGGACAAATTAAGACGTCCCCTACAGTCCTCTCTATTAGCATTGGGAAACCACCAACGGCTTTTATCGAATATATTGCCTCAATGGGAAGAAACGGGTGAAAAAGACCATCAGCTGATCACAGATGCACTTGGTACAACTCAAACCAATGTTTCCTTGGCTCTTAGTTGTATCCAAGCCCAATTGTGGATGCAATCTATGACAGCCGCAATCATAAGGGAAGGTGAAGAAGGCACCTTGCCCACCGAAATTCGAAAAGTAATATGGGATAACGCAATTGAATTTGAGAAAAAATTTCAGTCCAGGTGGTATCTGGTTAATTTCACCTACGATCCCACTGAGAGCAAAGCCACAGCTTTTGTCTTAACGATACGCAATGCCTCCGTATACACCACATACCCAATCATCGCACTGGGGTTGAATCACCAAGGAGCTCTACTCTATCCAACACAGCACAGAGGTTGGGCACGACAAAATGAGACTAAATGGCAAACTGCTGATGTTGACGCATGCGTTTCACGAGACCAACAAGGATTCATTTGTGAGAGTAATACTCTCAAAGCACAAGACCTTTGTCTTGACACCAACCAGAATGCTTGTCACTTTGAGACACATCCCGATGAAACCCCAGAGACTGTGCTTGACTATATTGGGAAAGGGTGCGTTAGCATGAGGTCTCCCTGTAGTCTTGTATTCAGAGATGACATAGTAATCACTCAAATCTTTGTGTTTGAACTTTACTAACACAAAGTTACGGGATGCGACTTCAATTATTAAGCTCCTGTTACGTCTTTTCAATTGCTACAACCTAATTATACGTTGATTCGAGATTGTTGCCTGCCCCTATCGGAATGAATCTCTCCCTGGTGAAGAAGCTGCTAAAACACAATGAATTGAAGCGACTCTTGAAAGAGGCCCAAGAAAATAGACAGACAACTTTGATTACCGTCCATCATCAGGTTGAAGAAATACACCAAGCGTTGGAAAGAGTGAAGAGAGGCGAAGGACATAGATGGGGAGATCCTCTTTTTGGATGGTCACCGACAGTTACAGGACTTTATAACAAGATGCTTCACTCTGTTGTTGTTTTACTAATACTCACTGTATTGTGCTTTGCTTAGACAATTGTTTTGCATGTTAGACTTTGGATTATGATGAAAAGTTTAAATCGCTTGATCACTCCGCGAGAAGGATTTCCACTTGATATCCCTCACCACAAGAACACATGTGATCTTTCTTATCAGTGTTGAGTACGTCGACCTTGACTGACTGTAGACAAAGTTTTCCCTGCTGGCTCTTTGGGCGGGGGACCCATCTCCAGCCGTATGGCCATTTTTGTGCCTGGCGTGGCGCCAAGTGGGAAAGGGTGGTGTCGAGGCTGAAGGCAGCAGGAAAGCCCACAGCCCCCAGGTCTGTGGGGCTACGCAAGCGGTTCCCAAAGAGCTTTAGAACAAGGCATAGTTTTCCCTGCTGGCTCTTTGGGCGGGGGACCCATCTCCAGCCGTATGGCCATTTTTGTGCCTGGCGCGGCGCCAAGTGGGAAAGGGTGGTGTCGAGTCTGAAGGCAGCAGGAAATCCCGCAGCCCCCAGGTCTGTGGGGCTACGCAAGCGGTTCCCAAAGAGCTTTAGAACAAGGCATAGTTTTCCCTGCTGGCTCTTTGGGCATGGGACCCATCTCCAGCCGTATGGCCATTTTTGAGCCTGGCGCGGCGCCAAGTGGGAAAGGGTGGTGTCGAGGCTGAAGGCAGCAGGAAAGCCCGCAGCCCCCAGGTCTGTGGGGCTACGCAAGCGGTTCTGAAAGAGCTTTAGAACAAGGCATAGTTTTCCCTGCTGGCTCCTTGGGCGGGGGACCCATCTCCAGCCATAGGCCATTTTTGTGACTGACGCGGTGCCAAGTGGGAAAGTGTGCTGTCGAGGCTGAAGGCAGCAAGAAAGCCTGCAGCCCCCAGGTCTGTGGGGCTACGCAAGCAGTTCCCAAAGAGCTTTAGAACAAGGCATAGTTTACCCTGCTGGCTCTTTGGGCATGGGACCCATCTCCAGCCGTATAGCTATTTTTGTGCCTGGCACGGCGCCAAGTGGGAAAGGGTGTTGTCGAGGCTGAAGGCAGCAGGAAAGCCCGCAGCCCCCAGGTCTGTGGGGCTACGCAAGCGGTTCCCAAAGAGCTTTAGAACAAGGCATAGTTTTCCCTGCTGGCTCTTTGGGCGGGGCACCCATCTCCAGCCGTATGGCCATTTTTGTGCCTGGCGCGGCGCCAAGTGGGAAAGGGTGGTGTCGAGTCTGAAGGCAGCAGGAAATCCCGCAGCCCCCAGGACTGTGGGGCTACGCAAGCGGTTCCCAAAGAGCTTTAGAACAAGGCATAGTTTTCCCTGCTGGCTCTTTGGGCATGGGACCCATCTCCAGCCATAGGCCATTTTTGTGCCTGGCGCGGCGCCAAGTGAGAAAGGGTGGTGTCGAGGCTGAAGGCAGGAGGAGAGCCTGCAGCCCCCAGGTCTGTGGGGCTATCCAAGCGGTTCACAAAGAGCTTTAGAACAAGGCATAGTTTTCCCTGCTGGCTCTTTGGGTGGGGGACCCATCTCCAGCCGTATGGCCATTTTTGAGCCTGGCGCGGCGCCAAGTGGGAAAGGGTGGTGTCGAGGCTGAAGGCAGCAGGAAAGCCCGCAGCCCCCAGGTCTGTGGGGCTACACAAGCGGTTCTGAAAGAGCTTTAGAACAAGGCATAGTTTTCCCTGCTGGCTCCTTGGGCGGGGGACCCATCTCCAGCCATAGGCCATTTTTGTGACTGACGCGGTGCCAAGTGGGAAAGTGTGCTGTCGAGGCTGAAGGCAGCAAGAAAGCCTGCAGCCCCCAGGTCTGGGGGCTACGCAAGCGGTTCTGAAAGAGCTTTAGAACAAGGCATAGTTTTCCCTGCTGGCTCTTTGGGCATGGGACCCATCTCCAGCCGTATAGCTATTTTTGTGCCTGGCGCGGCGCCAAGTGGGAAAGGGTGTTGTCGAGGCTGAAGGCAGCAGGAAAGCCCGCAGCCCCCAGGTCTGTGGGGCTACGCAAGCGGTTCCCAAAGAGCTTTAGAACAAGGCATAGTTTTCCCTGCTGGCTCTTTGGGCGGGGCACCAATCTCCAGCCATAGGCCATTTTTGTGCCTGGCGCGGCGCCAAGTGGGAAAGGGTGGTGTCGAGGCTGAAGGCAGCAGGAGAGCCTGCAGCCCCCAGGTCTGTGGGGCTATCCAAGCGGTTCACAAAGAGCTTTAGAACAAGGCATAGTTTTCCCTGCTGACTCTTTGGGTGGGGGACCCATCTCCAGCCGTATGGCCATTTTTGAGCCTGGCGCGGCGCCAAGTGGGAAAGGGTGGCTTTGAGGCTGAAGGCAGCAGGAAAGCCCGCAGCCCCCAGGTCTGTGGGGCTACGCAAGCGGTTCCCAAAGAGCTTTAGAACAAGGCATAGTTTTCCCTGCTGGCTCCTTGGGCAGGGGACCCATCTCCAGCCATAGGCCATTTTTGTGACTGACGCGGTGCCAAGTGGGAAAGTGTGCTGTCGAGGCTGAAGGCAGCAAGAAAGCCTGCAGCCCCCAGGTCTGGGGGCTACGCAAGCGGTTCTGAAAGAGCTTTAGAACAAGGCATAGTTTTCCCTGCTGGCTCTTTGGGCATGGGACCCATCTCCAGCCGTATAGCTATTTTTGTGCCTGGCGCGGCGCCAAGTGGGAAAGGGTGTTGTCGAGGCTGAAGGCAGCAGGAAAGCCCGCAGCCCCCAGGTCTGTGGGGCTACGCAAGCGGTTCCCAAAGAGCTTTAGAACAAGGCATAGTTTTCCCTGCTGGCTCTTTGGGCATGGGACCCATCTCCATCCATAGGCCATTTTTGTGACTGACGCGGTGCCAAAAGGGAAAGTGTGCTGTCGAGGCTGAAGGCAGCAAGAAAGCCTGCAGCCCCCAGGTCTCTGGGGCTACGCAAGCGGTTCCCAAAGAGCTTTAGAACAAGGCATAGTTTTCCCTGCTGGCTCCTTGGGCAGGGGACCCATCTCCAGCCGTATGGCCATTTGTGTGCGTGCGAGGCACCTAGTGGGAAAGGGTGTTGTCTAGGCTGAAGGCAGCAGGAAAGCCCACAGGCCCAAGATCTGTTGGGCTACGCATGCGGTTCCCAAAGAGCTTTAGAACAAGGCATAGTTTTCCCTGCTGGCTCTTTGGGCGGGGGACCCATCTCCAGCCGTATGGCCATTTTTGTGCCTGATAGGGCGCCAAGTGGGAAAGGGTGGTTTTGAGGCTGAAGGCAGCAGGAAAGCCCGCAGCCCCCAGGTCTGTTGGGCTACGCAAGTGGTTCCCAAATAGATTTAGAACAAGGCATAGTTTTCCCTGCTGGCTCTTTGGGCGGGGGACCCATCTCCACCCATAGGCCATTTTTGTGCCTGATAGGGCGCCAAGAGTGAAAGGGTGGCTTTGAGGCTGAAGACAGCAGGAAAGCCTGCAGCCCCCAGGTCTGTGGGGCTACGCAAGCGGTTCCCAAAGACCTTTAGAACAAGGCATAGTTTTCCCTGCTGGCTCTTTGGGCGGGGGACCCATCTCCAGCCGTATGGCCATTTTTGTGCCTGGCGCGGTGCGTAGTGGGAAAGGGTGGTGTCGAGGCTGAAGGCAGCAGCAAAGCCTGCAGCCCCCAGGTCTGTGGGGCTACGCAAGCGGTTCCCAAAGAGCTTTAGAACAAGGCATAGTTTTCCCTGCTGGCTCTTTGGGCATGGGACCCATCTCCAGCCGTATGGACATTTTTGTCCCTGGCCCGGCGCCAAGTGGGAAAGGGTGGCTTTGAGGCTGAAGGCAGCAGGAAAGCCCGCAGCCCCCAGGTCTGTGGGGCTACGCAAGCGGTTCCCAAAGAGCTTTAGAACAAGGCATAGTTTTCCCTGCTCGCTCTTTGGGAGGGGGACCCATCTCCAGCCATATGGCCATTTTTGTGCCTGGCGAAGCCCCAAGTGCGAAAGGGTGGCTTTGAGGCTGAAGGCAGCAGGAAAGCCCGCAGCCCCCAGGTCTGTGGGGCTACGCAAGCGGTTCCCAAAGAGCTTTAGAACAAGGCATAGTTTTCCCTGCTGGCTCTTTGGGCGGGGGACCCATCTCCAGCCGTATGGCCATTTTTGTGCCTGATAGGGCGCCAAGTGGGAAAGGGTGGTGTCGAGGCTGAAGACAGCAGGAAAGCCCGCAGCCCCCACGTCTGTGGGGCCAAGCAAGCGGTTCCCAAAGAGCTTTAGAACAAGGCATAGTTTTCCCAGCTGGCTCTTTGGGCGGGGGAGCCATCTCCAGACGTATGGCCATTTTTGTGCCTGGCGCGGTGCGTAGTGGGAAAGGGTGGTGTCGAGGCTGAAGGCAGCAGCAAAGCCTGCAGCCCCCAGGTCTGTGGGGCCAAGCAAGCGGTTCCCAAAGAGCTTTAGAACAAGGCATAGTTTTCCCTGCTGGCTCTTTGAGCATGGGACCCATCTCCAGCCGTATGGCCATTTTTGTCCCTGGCCCGGCGCCAAGTGGGAAAGGGTGGCTTTGAGGCTGAAGGCAGCAGGAAAGCCCGCAGCCCCCAGGTCTGTGGGGCTACGCAAGCGGTTCCCAAAGAGCTTTAGAACAAGGCATAGTTTTCCCTGCTCGCTCTTTGGGAGGGGGACCCATCTCCAGCCATATGGCCATTTTTGTGCCTGGCGAAGCCCCAAGTGCGAAAGGGTGGCTTTGAGGCTGAAGGCAGCAGGAAAGCCCGCAGCCCCCAGGTCTGTGGGGCTACGCAAGCAGTTCCCAAAGAGCTTTAGAACAAGGCATAGTTTTCCCTGCTGGCTCTTTGGGCGGGGGACCCATCTCCAGCCGTATGGCCATTTTTGTGCCTGATAGGGCGCCAAGTGGGAAAGGGTGGTTTTGAGGCTGAAGGCAGCAGGAAAGCCCGCAGCCCCCACGTGTGTGGGGCTACGCAAGCGGTTCCCAAAGAGCTTTAGAACAAGGCATAGTTTTCCCTGCTGGCTCTTTGGGCATGGGACCCATCTCCAGCCATAGGCCATTTTTGTGCTTGATAGGGCGCCAAGTGGGAAAGGGTGGTGTCGAGGCTGAAGGCAGCAGGAAAGCCCGCAGCCCCCAGGTCTGTGCGGCTACGCAAGCGGTTCCCAAAGAGCTTTAGAACAAGGCATAATTTTCCCTGCTGGCTCTCTGGGCGGGGGACCCATCTCCAGCCGTACGGCCATTTTTGTGCCTGGCGCGGCGCCAAGAGGGAAAGGGTGGTGTCGAGGCTAAAGGCAGCAGGAAAGCCCGCAGCCCCCAGGTCTGTGGAGCTACGCAAGCAGTTCCCAAAGAGCTTTAGAACAAGGCATAGTTTTCCCTGCTGGCTCTTTGGGCGGGGGACCCATCTCCAGCCGTATGGCCATTTTTGTGCCTGGCGCGGTGCCAAGTGTGAAAGGGTGGCTTTGAGGCTGAAGGCAGCAGGAAAGCCCGCAGCCCCCAGGTCTGTGGGGCTATGCAAGCGGTTCCCAAAGAGCTTTAGAACAAGGCATAGGTTTCCCTGCTGGCTCTTTGGGCGGGGGACCCATCTCCAGCCGTATGGCCATTTTTGAGCCTGGCGCGGCGCCAAGTGGGAAAGGGTGGTGTCGAGGCTAAAGGCAGCAGGAAAGCCCGCAGCCCCCAGGTCTGTGGGGCTACGCAAGCGGTTCCCAAAGAGCTTTAGAACAAGGCATAGTTTTCCCTGCTGGCTCTCTGGGCGGGGGACCCATCTCCAGCCGTATGGCCATTTTTGAGCCTGGCGCGGCGCCAGGTGGGAAAGGGTGGCTTTGAGGCTGAAGGCAGGAGCAAAGCCTGCAGCCCCCAGGTCTGTGGTGCTACGCAAGCGGTTCCCAAAGAGCTTTAGAAGAAGGCATAGTTTTCCCAGCTGGCTCTTAGGGCATGGGACCCATCTCCAGCCATAGGCCATTTTTGTGCCTGGCGCGAAGCCAAGTGGGAAAGGGTGCTGTCGAGGCTGAAGGCAGCAGGAAAGCCCGCAGCCCCAAGGTCTGTGGGGCTACGCAAGCGGTTCCCAAAGAGCTTTAGAACAAGGCATAGTTTTCCCTGCTGGCTCTTTGGGCGGGGGACCCATCTCCAGTCGTATGGCTATTTTTATGCCTGGCGCGTTGCGTAGTGGGAAAGGGTGGTTTTGAGGCTGAAGGCAGCAGGAAAGCCTGCAGCCCCCAGGTCTGTGGGGCTACACAAGCGGTTCCCAAAGAGCTTTAGAACAAGGCATAGTTTTCCCTGCTGGCTCTTTGGGCGGGGGACCCATCTCCAGCCGTATGGCAATTTTTGTGCCTGGCCCGGCGCAAAGTGGGAAAGGGTGGCTTTGAGGCTGAAGGCAGCAGGAAAGCCCGCAGCCCCCAGGTCTGTGCGGCTACGCAAGCGGTTCCCAAAGAGCTTTAGAACAAGGCATAGTTTTCCCTGCTGGCTCTTTGGGCGGGGGACCCATCTCCAGCCGTACGGCCATTTTTGTGCCTGGCGCGGCGCCAAGAGGGAAAGGGTGGTGTCGAGGCTAAAGGCAGCAGGAAAGCCCGCAGCCCCCAGGTCTGTGGGGCTACGCAAGCGGTTCCCAAAGAGCGTTAGAACAAGGCATAGTTTTCCCTGCTGGCTCTTTGGGCATGGGACCCATCTCCACCCATAGGCCATTTTTGTGCCTGATAGGGCGCCAAGTGGGAAAGGGTGGCTTTGAGGCTGAAGACAGCAGGAAAGCCTGCAGCCCCCACGTCTGTGGGGCCACGCAAGCGGTTCCCAAAGAGCTTTAGAACAAGGCATAGTTTTCCCTGCTGGCTCTTTGGGTGGGGGACCCATCTCCAGCCGTATGGCTATTTTTGTGCCTGACGCGGTGCGTAGTGGCATAGGGTGGTTTTGAGGCTGAAGGCAGCAGGAAAGCCCGCAGCCCCCACGTCTGTGGGGCCAAGCAAGCGGTTCATAAAGAGCTTTAGAACAAGGCATAGTTTTCCCTGCTGGCTCTTTGGGCGGGGGACCCATCTCCAGCCGTATGGCCATTTTTGTGCCTGGCGCGGTGCGTAGTGGGAAAGGGTGGTTTTGAGGCTGAAGGCAGCAGGAAAGCCCGCAGCCCCCAGGTCTGTGGGGCTACGCAAGCGGTTCCCAAAGAGCTTTAGAACAAGGCATAGTTTTCCCTGCTGGCTCTTTGGGCGGGGGACCCATCTCCAGCCGTATGGCCATTTTTGTGCCTGGCGCGGCGCCAAGTGGGTAAGGGTGGTGTCGAGGCTGAAGGCAGCAGCAAAGCCTGCAGCCCCCAGGTCTGTGGGGCCAAGCAAGCGGTTCCCAAAGAGCTTTAGAACAAGGCATAGTTTTCCCTGCTGGCTCTTTGGGCATGGGACCCATCTCCAGCCATAGGCCATTTTTGTCCCTGGCCCGGCGCCAAGTGGGAAAGGGTGGCTTTGAGGCTGAAGGCAGCAGGAAAGCCCGCAGCCCCCAGGTCTGTGGGGCTACGCAAGCGGTTCCCAAAGAGCTTTAGAACAAGGCATTGTTTTACCTGCTCGCTCTTTGGGCGGGGGACACATCTCCAGCCATATGGCCATTTTTGAGCCTGGCGAAGCCCCAAGTGCGAAAGGGTGGCTTTGAGGCTGAAGGCAGCAGGAAAGCCCGCAGCCCCCAGGTCTGTGGGGCTACGCAAGCGGTTCCCAAAGAGCTTTAGAACAAGGCATAGTTTTCCCTGCTGGCTCTTTTGGCAGGGGACCCATCTCCAGCCGTATGGCCATTTTTGTGCCTGGCCCGGCGCCAAGTGGGAAAGGGTGGCTTTGAGACTGAAGGCAGCAGGAAAGCCCGCAGCCCCCAGGTGTGTGGGGCTACGCAAGCGGTTCCCAAAGAGCTTTAGAACAAGGCATAGTTTTCCCTGCTGGCTCTCTGGGCGGGGGACCCATCTCCAGCCATAGGCCATTTTTGTGCCTGATGCGGCGCCAAGTGGGAAAGGGTGGCTTTGAGGCTGAAGGCAGCAGGAAAGCCCGCAGCCCCCAGGTCTGTGGGGCTACGCAAGCGGTTCCCAAAGAGCTTTAGAACAAGGCATAGTTTTCCCTGCTGGCTCTTTGGGCGGGGGACCCATCTCCAGCCGTACGGCCATTTTTGTGCCTGGCGCGGCGCCAAGAGGGAAAGGGTGGTGTCGAGGCTAAAGGCAGCAGGAAAGCCCGCAGCCCCCAGGTCTGTGGGGCTACGCAAGCGGTTCCCAAAGAGCTTTAGAACAAGGCATAGTTTTCCCTGCTGGCTCTTTGGGCGGGGGACCCATCTCCAGCCGTATGGCCATTTTTGTGCCTGATAGGGCGCCAAGTGGGAAATGGTGGTATCGAGGCTGAAGGCAGCAGGAAAGCCCGCAGCCCCCAGGTCTGTGGGGCTACGCAAGCGGTTCCCAAAGAGCTTTAGAACAAGGCATAGTTTTCCCTGCTGGCTCTTTGGGCATGGGACCCATCTCCACCCATAGGCCATTTTTGTGCCTGATAGGGCGCCAAGTGGGAAAGGGTGGCTTTGAGGCTGAAGACAGCAGGAAAGCCTGCAGCCCCCAGGTCTGTGGGGCTACGCAAGCGGTTCCCAAAGACCTTTAGAACAAGGCATAGTTTTCCCTGCTGGCTCTTTGGGCGGGGGACCCATCTCCAGCCGTATGGCTATTTTTGTGCCTGGCGCGGTGCGTAGTGGCATAGGGTGGTTTTGAGGCTGAAGGCAGCAGGAAAGCCTGCAGCCCCCACGTCTGTGGGGCCAAGCAAGCGGTTCCCAAAGAGCTTTAGAACAAGGCATAGTTTTCCCTGCTGGCTCTTTGGGCGGGGGACCCATCTCCAGCCGTATGGCCATTTTTGTGCCTGGCGCGGTGCGTAGTGGGAAAGGGTGGTGTCGAGGCTGAAGGCAGCAGCAAAGCCTGCAGCCCCCAGGTCTGTGGGGCCAAGCAAGCGGTTCCCAAAGAGCTTTAGAAGAAGGCATAGTTTTCCCTGCTGGCTCTTTGGGCGGGGGACCCATCTCCAGCCGTATGGCCATTTTTGTGCCTGGCCCGGCGCCAAGTGGGAAAGGGTGGCTTTGAGGCTGAAGGCAGCAGGAAAGCCCGCAGCCCCCAGGTCTGTGGGGCTACGCAAGCGGTTCCCAAAGAGCTTTAGAACAAGGCATAGTTTTCCCTGCTCGCTCTTTGGGAGGGGGACCCATCTCCAGCCATATGGCCATTTTTGTGCCTGGCGAAGCCCCAAGTGCGAAAGGGTGGCTTTGAGGCTGAAGGCAGCAGGAAAGCCCGCAGCCCCCAGGTCTGTGGGGCTACGCAAGCGGTTCCCAAAGAGCTTTAGAACAAGGCATAGTTTTCCCTGCTGGCTCTTTGGGCGGGGGACCCATCTCCAGCCGTATGGCCATTTTTGTGCCTGATAGGGCGCCAAGTGGGAAAGGGTGGTGTCGAGGCTGAAGACAGCAGGAAAGCCCGCAGCCCCCACGTCTGTGGGCCAAGCAAGCGGTTCCCAAAGAGCTTTAGAACAAGGCATAGTTTTCCCAGCTGGCTCTTTCGGCGTGGGACCCATCTCCAGACGTATGGCCATTTTTGTGCCTGGCGCGGTGCGTAGTGGGAAAGGGTGGTGTCGAGGCTGAAGGCAGCAGCAAAGCCTGCAGCCCCCAGGTCTGTGGGGCTACGCAAGCGGTTCCCAAAGAGCTTTAGAACAAGGCATAGTTTTCCCTGCTGGCTCTTTGAGCATGGGACCCATCTCCAGCCGTATGGCCATTTTTGTCCCTGGCCCGGCGCCAAGTGGGAAAGGGTGGCTTTGAGGCTGAAGGCAGCAGGAAAGCCCGCAGCCCCCAGGCCTGTGGGGCTACGCAAGCGGTTCCCAAAGAGCTTTAGAAGAAGGCATAGTTTTCCCTGCTCGCTCTTTGGGAGGGGGACCCATCTCCAGCCATATGGCCATTTTTGTGCCTGGCGAAGCCCCAAGTGCGAAAGGGTGGCTTTGAGGCTGAAGGCAGCAGGAAAGCCCGCAGCCCCCAGGTCTGTGGGGCTACGCAAGCAGTTCCCAAAGAGCTTTAGAACAAGGCATAGTTTTCCCTGCTGGCTCTTTGGGCGGGGGACCCATCTCCAGCCGTATGGCCATTTTTGTGCCTGATAGGGCGCCAAGTGGGAAAGGGTGGTTTTGAGGCTGAAGGCAGCAGGAAAGCCCGCAGCCCCCACGTGTGTGGGGCTACGCAAGCGGTTCCCAAAGAGCTTTAGAACAAGGCATAGTTTTCCCTGCTGGCTCTTTGGGCGGGGGACCCATCTCCAGCCGTATGGCCATTTTTGTGCCTGGCGCGGCGCAAAGTGGGAAAGGGTGGTGTCGAGGCTGAAGGCAGCAGGAAAGCCCGCAGCCCCCACGTCTGTGGGGCCAAGCAAGCGGTTCCCAAAGAGCTTTAGAACAAGGCATAGTTTTCCCTGCTGGCTCTTTGGGCCTGGGACCCATCTCCAGCCATAGGCCATTTTTGTGCTTGATAGGGCGCCAAGTGGGAAAGGGTGGCTTTGAGGCTGAAGGCAGCAGGAAAGCCTGCAGCCCCCAGGTCTGTGGGGCTACGCAAGCAGTTCCCAAAGAGCTTTAGAACAAGGCATAGTTTTCCCTGCTGGCTCTTTGTTCGGGGGACCCATCTCCAGCCATAGGCCATTTTTGTGCCTGGCCCGGCGCCCAGTGGGAAAGGGTGGCTTTGAGGCTTGAAGGCAGCAGGAAAGCCCGCAGCCCCCAGGTCTGTGGGGCTACGCAAGCGGTTCCCAAAGAGCTTTAGAACAAGGCATAGTTTTCCCTGCTGGCTCTCTGGGCGGGGGACCCATCTCCAGCCGTATGGCCATTTTTGAGCCTGGTGCGGCGCCAAGTGGGAAAGGGTGGTGTCGAGGCTAAAGGCAGCAGGAAAGCCCGCAGCCCCCAGGTCTGTGGGGCTACGCAAGCGGTTCCCAAAGAGCTTTAGAACAAGGCATAGTTTTCCCTGCTGGCTCTCTGGGCGGGGGACCCATCTCCAGCCGTATGGCCATTTTTGAGCCTGGCGCGGCGCCAGGTGGGAAAGGGTGTCTTTGAGGCTGAAGGCAGGAGCAAAGCCTGCAGCCCCCAGGTCTGTGGTGCTACGCAAGCGGTTCCCAAAGAGCTTTAGAAGAAGGCATAGTTTTCCCAGCTGGCTCTTAGGGCAAGGGACCCATCTCCAGCCATAGGCCATTTTTGTGCCTGGCGCGAAGCCAAGTGGGAAAGGGTGCTGTCGAGGCTGAAGGCAGCAGGAAAGCCCGCAGCCCCAAGGTCTGTGGGGCTACGCAAGCGGTTCCCAAAGAGCTTTAGAACAAGGCATAGTTTTCCCTGCTGGCTCTTTGGGCGGGGGACCCATCTCCAGTCGTATGGCTATTTTTATGCCTGGCGCGTTGCGTAGTGGGAAAGGGTGGTTTTGAGGCTGAAGGCAGCAGGAAAGCCTGCAGCCCCCAGGTCTGTGGGGCTACACAAGCGGTTCCCAAAGAGCTTTAGAACAAGGCATAGTTTTCCCTGCTGGCTCTTTGGGCGGGGGACCCATCTCCAGCCGTATGGCAATTTTTGTGCCTGGCCCGGCGCAAAGTGGGAAAGGGTGGCTTTGAGGCTGAAGGCAGCAGGAAAGCCCGCAGCCCCCAGGTCTGTGCGGCTACGCAAGCGGTTCCCAAAGAGCTTTAGAACAAGGCATAGTTTTCCCTGCTGGCTCTTTGGGCGGGGGACCCATCTCCAGCCGTACGGCCATTTTTGTGCCTGGCGCGGCGCCAAGAGGGAAAGGGTGGTGTCGAGGCTAAAGGCAGCAGGAAAGCCCGCAGCCCCCAGGTCTGTGGGGCTACGCAAGCGGTTCCCAAAGAGCTTTAGAACAAGGCATAGTTTTCCCTGCTTGTTCTTTGGGCGGGGGACCCATCTCCACCCATAGGCCATTTTTGTGCCTGATAGGGCGCCAAGTGGGAAAGGGTGGCTTTGAGGCTGAAGACAGCAGGAAAGCCTGCAGCCCCCAGGCCTGTGGGGCTACGCAAGCGGTTCCCAAAGACCTTTAGAACAAGGCATAGTTTTCCCTGCTGGCTCTTTGGGTGGGGGACCCATCTCCAGCCGTATGGCTATTTTTGTGCCTGACGCGGTGCGTAGTGGCATAGGGTGGTTTTGAGGCTGAAGGCAGCAGGAAAGCCCGCAGCCCCCACGTCTGTGGGGCCAAGCAAGCGGTTCATAAAGAGCTTTAGAACAAGGCATAGTTTTCCCTGCTGGCTCTTTGGGCGGGGGACCCATCTCCAGCCGTATGGCCATTTTTGTGCCTGGTGCGGTGCGTAGTGGGAAAGGGTGGTTTTGAGGCTGAAGGCAGCAGGAAAGCCCGCAGGCCCCAGGTCTGTGGGGCTACGCAAGCGGTTCCCAAAGAGCTTTAGAACAAGGCATAGTTTTCCCTGCTGGCTCTTTGGGCGGGGGACCCATCTCCAGCCGTATGGCCATTTTTGTGCCTGGCGCGGCGCCAAGTGGGTAAGGGTGGTGTCGAGGCTGAAGGCAGCAGCAAAGCCCGCAGCCCCCAGGTCTGTGGGGCTACGCAAGCGGTTCCCAAAGAGCTTTAGAACAAGGCATAGTTTTCCCTGCTGGCTCTTTGGGCATGGGACCCATCTCCAGCCGTATGGCCATTTTTGTCCCTGGCCCGGCGCCAAGTGGGAAAGGGTGGCTTTGAGGCTGAAGGCAGCAGGAAAGCCCGCAGCCCCCAGGTCTGTGGGGTACGCAAGCGGTTCCCAAAGAGCTTTAGAACAAGGCATAGTTTTCCCTGCTCGCTCTTTGGGCGGGGGACACATCTCCAGCCATATGGCCATTTTTGTGCCTGGCGAAGCCCCAAGTGCGAAAGGGTGGCTTTGAGGCTGAAGGCAGCAGGAAAGCCCGCAGCCCCCACGTGTGTGGGGCTACGCAAGCGGTTCCCAAAGAGCTTTAGAACAAGGCATAGTTTTCCCTGCTGGCTCTTTGGGCGGGGGACCCATCTCCAGCCATAGGCCATTTTTGTGCTTGATAGGGCGCCAAGTGGGAAAGGGTGCTGTCGAGGCTGAAGGCAGCAGGAAAGCCCGCAGCCCCCAGGTCTGTGCGGCTACGCAAGCGGTTCCCAAAGAGCTTTAGAACAAGGCATAGTTTTCCCTGCTGGCTCTCTGGGCGGGGGACCCATCTCCAGCCGTATGGCCATTTTTGTGCCTGGCGCGGCGCCAAGTGGGAAAGGGTGGTGTCGAGGCTGAAGGCAGCAGGAAAGCCCGCAGCCCCCAGGTCTGTGCGGCTACGCAAGCGGTTCCCAAAGAGCTTTAGAACAAGGCATAGTTTTCCCTGCTGGCTCTTTGGGCGGGGGACCCATCTCCAGCCGTATGGCCATTTTTGTGCCTGGCACGGCGCCAAGTGGGAAAGGGTGGTGTCGAGGCTGAAGGCAGCAGCAAAGCCCGCAGCCCCCATGTCTGTAGGGCTACGCAAGCGGTTCCCAAAGAGCTTTAGAACAAGGCATAGTTTTCCCTGCTGGCTCTCTGGGCGGGGGACCCATCTCCAGCCATAGACCATTTTTGTGCCTAGCGCGGCGCCAAGTGGGAAAGGGTGGCTTTGAGGCTGAAGGCAGCAGCAAAGCCTGCAGGCCCCACGTCTGTGGGGCCACGCAAGCGGTTCCCAAAGAGCTTTAGAACAAGGCATAGTTTTCCTTGCTGGGTCTTTGGGCATGGGACCGATCTCCAGCCATAGGCCATTTTTTTACCTGATGGAGTGCCAAGTGGGAAAGGGTGGCTTTGAGGCTGAAGGCAGCAGGAAAGCCTGCAGCCCCCAGGTCTGTGGGGCTACGCAAGCGGTTCCCAAAGAGCTTTAGAACAAGGCATAGTTTTCCTTGCTGGCTCTTTGGGCATGGGCCCCATCTCCAGCCATAGGCCATTTTTGTGCCTGATGCGGCGGCAAGTGGGAAAGGGTGCTGTCGAGGCTGATGGCAGCAGGAAAGCCTGCAGCCCCCAGGTCTGTAGGGCTACGCAAGCGGTTCCCAAAGAGCTTTAGAACAAGGCATAGTTTTCCCTGCTGGCTCTTTGGGCGGGGGACCCATCTCCAGCCGTATGGCCATTTTTGTGCCTGGCACGGCGCCAAGTGGGAAAGGGTGGCTTTGAGGCTGAAGGCAGCAGGAAAGCCCGCAGCCCCCACATCTGTAGGGCTACGCAAGCGGTTCCCAAAGAGCTTTAGAACAAGGCATAGTTTTCCCTGCTGGCTCTTTGGGCGGGGGACCCATCTCCAGCCATAGGCCATTTTTGTGCTTGATAGGGCGCCAAGTGGGAAAGGGTGCTGTCGAGGCTGAAGGCAGCAGGAAAGCCCGCAGCCCCCAGGTCTGTGGGGCTACGCAAGCCGTTCCCAAAGAGCTTTAGAACAAGGCATAGTTTTCCCTGCTTGTTCTTTGGGCGGGGGACCCATCTCCAGCCGTATGGCCATTTTTGTGCCTGGCGCGGCACCAAGTGGGAAAGGGTGGTGTCGAGGCTGAAGGCAGCAGGAAAGCCCGCAGCCCCCAGGTCTGTGGGGCTACGCAAGTGGTTCCCAAAGAGCTTTAGAACAAGGCATAGTTTTCCCTGTTGGCTCTTTTGACAGGGGACACATCTCCAGCCGTATGGCCATTTTTGAGCCTGGCGCGGCGCCAAGTGGGAAAGGGTGGTGTCGAGGCTGAAGGCAGTAGGAAAGCCCGCAGCCCCCAGGTCTGTGGGGCTATGCAAGCGGTTCCCAAAGAGCTTTAGAACAAGGCATAGTTTTCCCTGCTGGCTCTTTGGGCGGGGGACCCATCTCCAGCCATATGGCCATTTTTGTGCCTGGCGCGGCGCCAAGTGGGAAAGGGTGGTTTTGAGGCTGAAGGCAGCAGCAAAGCCGGCAGCCCCCAGGTCTGTGGGGCTACGCAAGCGGTTCCCAAAGAGCTTTAGAACAAGGCATAGTTTTCCCTGCTGGCTCTTTGGGCATGGGACTGATCTCCAGCCATAGGCCATTTTTTTGCCTGATGGAGTGCCAAGTGTGAAAGGGTGGCTTTGAGGCTGAAGGCAGCAGGAAAGCCTGCAGCCCCCAGGTCTGTGGGGCTACGCAAGCGGTTCCCAAAGAGCTTTAGAACAAGGCATAGTTTTCCTTGCTGGCTCTTTGGGCATGGGACCCATCTCCAGCCATAGGCCATTTTTGTGCCTGATGCGGCGCCAAGTGGGAAAGGGTGGCTTTGAGGCTGAAGGCAGCAGGAAAGCCCGCAGCCCCCAGGTCTGTGCGGCTACGCAAGCGGTTCCCAAAGAGCTTTAGAACAAGGCATAATTTTCCCTGCTGGCTCTTTGGGCGGGGGACCCATCTCCAGCCGTATGGCCATTTTTGTGCCTAGCGCGACGCCAAGTGGGAAAGGGTGGCTTTGAGGCTGAAGGCAGCAGGAAAGCCCGCAGCCCCCAGGTCTGTGGGGCTACGCAAGCGGTTCCCAAAGAGCTTTAGAACAAGGCATAGTTTTCCCTGCTGGGTCTTTGGGCATGGGACCCATCTCCAGCCGTATGGCCATTTTTGTGCCTGGCGCGGCGCCAAGTGGGAAAGGGTGGTTTTGAGGCTGAAGGCAGCAGGAAAGCCCGCAGCCCCCAGGTCTTTGGGGCTACGCAAGCGGTTCCCAAAGAGCTTTAGAACAAGGCATAGTTTTCCCTGCTGGCTCTTTGGGCGGGGGACCCATCTCCAGCCGTATGGCCATTTTTGTGCCTGGCACGGCGCCAAGTGGGAAAGGGTGGTGTCGAGGCTGAAGGCAGCAGGAAAGCCCGCAGCCCCCATGTCTGTAGGGCTACGCAAGCGGTTCCCAAAGAGCTTTAGAACAAGGCATAGTTTTCCCTGCTGGCTCTCTGGGCGGGGGACCCATCTCCAGCCATAGACCATTTTTGTGCCTAGCGCGGCGCCAAGTGGGAAAGGGTGGCTTTGAGGCTGAAGGCAGCAGCAAAGCCTGCAGGCCCCACGTCTGTGGTGCCACGCAAGCGGTTCCCAAAGAGCTTTAGAACAAGGCATAGTTTTCCTTGCTGGGTCTTTGGGCATGGGACCGATCTCCAGCCATAGATCATTTTTTTACCTGATGGAGTGCCAAGTGGGAAAGGGTGGCTTTGAGGCTGAAGGCAGCAGGAAAGCCTGCAGCCCCCAGGTCTGTGGGGCTACGCAAGCGGTTCCCAAAGAGCTTTAGAACAAGGCATAGTTTTCCTTGCTGGCTCTTTGGGCATGGGCCCCATCTCCAGCCATAGGCCATTTTTGTGCCTGATGCGGCGCCAAGTGGGAAAGGGTGGCTTTGAGGCTGAAGGCAGCAGGAAAGCCCACAGCCCCCAGGTCTGTGCGGCTACGCAAGCGGTTCCCAAAGAGCTTTAGAACAAGGCATAATTTTCCCTGCTGGCTCTCTGGGCGGGGGACCCATCTCCAGCCGTATGGCCATTTTTGTGCCTAGCGCGACGCCAAGTGGGAAAGGGTGGCTTTGAGGCTGAAGGCAGCAGCAAAGCCTGCAGCCCCCAGGTCTGTGGGGCTACGCAAGCGGTTCCCAAAGAGCTTTAGAACAAGGCATAGTTTTCCCTGCTGGGTCTTTGGGCATGGGACCCATCTCCAGCCATAGGCCATTTTTGTGCCTGGCGCGACACCAAGTGGGAAAGGGTGGCTTTGAGGCTGAAGGCAGCAGGAAAGCCCGCAGCGCCAGGTCTGTGGGGCTACGCAAGCGGTTCCCAAAGAGCTTTAGAACAAGGCATAATTTTCCTTGCTGGCTCTCTGGGCGGGGGACCCATCTCCAGCCGTATGGCCATTTTTGTGCCTGGCGCGGCGCCAAGTGGGAAAGGGTGGTTTTGAGGCTGAAGGCAGCAGCAAAGCCTGCAGCCCCCAGGTCTGTGGGGCCAAGCAAGCGGTTCCCAAAGAGCTTTAGAAGAAGGCATAGTTTTCCCTGCTGGCTCTTTGGACGGGGGACCCATTTCCAGCCGTATGGCCATTTTTGTGCCTGGCGCGGTGCGTAGTGGTAAAGGGTGGTTTTGACGCTGAAGGCAGCAGGAAAGCCCGCAGCCCCCAGGTCTGTGCGGCTACGCAAGCGGTTCCCAAAGAGCTTTAGAACAAGGCATAGTTTTCCCTGCTGGCTCTTTGGGTGGGGGACCCATCTCCAGCCGTATGGCCATTTTTGTGCCTGGCGCGGCGCCAAGTGGGAAAGGGTGGTTTTGAGGCTGAAGGCAGCAGCAAAGCCTGCAGCCCCCAGGTCTGTGGGGCCAAGCAAGCGGTTCCCAAAGAGCTTTAGAACAAGGCATAGTTTTCCCTGCTGGCTCTTTGTTCGGGGGACCCATCTCCAGCCATAGGCCATTTTTGTGCCTGGCGCGGTGCGTAGTGGTAAAGGGTGGTTTTGACGCTGAAGGCAGCAGCAAAGCCCGCAGCGCCCAGGTCTGTGCGGCTACGCAAGCGGTTCCCAAAGAGCTTTAGAACAAGGCATAGTTTTCCCTGCTGGCTCTTTGGGCGGGGGACCCATCTCCAGCCGTATGGCCATTTTTGTGCCTGGCGCGGCGCCAAGTGGGTAAGGGTGGTGTCGAGGCTGAAGGCAGCAGCAAAGCCTGCAGCCCCCAGGTCTGTGGGGCCAAGCAAGCGGTTCCCAAAGAGCTTTAGAACAAGGCATAGTTTTCCCTGCTGGCTCTTTGGGCATGGGACCCATCTCCAGCCATAGGCCATTTTTGTGCCTGGCGCGGCGCCAAGTGCGAAAGGGTGGCTTTGAGGCTGAAGGCAGCAGGAAAGCCTGCAGCCCCCAAGTCTCTGGGGCTACGCAAGCAGTTCCCAAAGAGCTTTAGAACAAGGCATAATTTTCCCTGCTGGCTCTCTGGGCGGGGGACCCATCTCCAGCCATAGGCCGTTTTTGTGCCTGGCGCGGCGCCAAGTGGGAAAGGGTGCTGTCGAGGCTGAAGGCAGCAGCAAAGCCTGCAGCCCCCAGGTCTGTGGGGCTATGCAAGCGGTTCCCAAAGAGCTTTAGAACAAGGCATAGTTTTCCCTGCTGGCTCTTTGGGCGGGGGACCCATCTCCAGCCGTATGGCCATTTTTGTGCCTGGCACGGCGCCAAGTGAGAAAGGGTGGTGTCGAGGCTGAAGGCAGCAGGAAAGCCCGCAGCCCCCATGTCTGTAGGGCTACGCAAGCGGTTCCCAAAGAGCTTTAGAACAAGGCATAGTTTTCCCTGCTGGCTCTCTGGGCGGGGGACCCATCTCCAGCCATAGACCATTTTTGTGCCTAGCGCGGCGCCAAGTGGGAAAGGGTGGCTTTGAGGCTGAAGGCAGCAGCAAAGCCTGCAGGCCCCACGTCTGTGGGGCCACGCAAGCGGTTCCCAAAGAGCTTTAGAACAAGGCATAGTTTTCCTTGCTGGGTCTTTGGGCATGGGACCGATCTCCAGCCATAGGCCATTTTTTTACCTGATGGAGTGCCAAGTGGGAAAGGGTGGCTTTGAGGCTGAAGGCAGCAGGAAAGCCTGCAGCCCCCAGGTCTGTGGGGCTACGCAAGCGGTTCCCAAAGAGCTTTAGAACAAGGCATAGTTTTCCTTGCTGGCTCTTTGGGCATGGGCCCCATCTCCAGCCATAGGCCATTTTTGTGCCTGATGCGGCGCCAAGTGGGAAAGGGTGGCTTTGAGGCTGAAGGCAGCAGGAAAGCCCGCAGCCCCCAGGTCTGTGCGGCTACGCAAGCGGTTCCCAAAGAGCTTTAGAACAAGGCAAAATTTTCCTTGCTGGCTCTCTGGGCGGGGGACCCATCTCCAGCCGTATGGCCATTTTTGTGCCTAGCGCGACGCCAAGTGGGAAAGGGTGGCTTTGAGGCTGAAGGCAGCAGCAAAGCCTGCAGCCCCCAGGTCTGTGGGGCTACGCAAGCGGTTCCCAAAGAGCTTTAGAACAAGGCATAGTTTTCCTTGCTGGCTCTTTGGGCATGGGACCCATCTCCAGCCATAGGCCATTTTTGTGCCTGATGCGGCGCCAAGTGGGAAAGGGTGGCTTTGAGGCTGAAGGCAGCAGGAAAGCCCGCAGCCCCCAGGTCTGTGCGGCTACGCAAGCGGTTCCCAAAGAGATTTAGAACAAGGCATAATTTTCCTTGCTGGCTCTCTGGGCGGGGGACCCATCTCCAGCCGTATGGCCATTTTTGTGCCTAGCGCGACGCCAAGTGGGAAAGGGTGCTTTGAGGCTGAAGGCAGCAGCAAAGCCCGCAGCCCCCAGGTCTGTGGGGCTACGCAAGCGGTTCCCAAAGAGCTTTAGAACAAGGCATAGTTTTCCCTGCTGGGTCTTTGGGCATGGGACCCATCTCCAGCCATAGGCCATTTTGGTGCCTGGCGCTACGCCAAGTGGGAAAGGGTGGCTTTGAGGCTGAAGGCAGCAGGAAAGCCCGCAGCCCCCAGGTCTGTGGGGCTACGCAAGCGGTTCCCAAAGAGCTTTAGAACAAGGCATAATTTTCCTTGCTGGCTCTCTGGGCGGGGGACCCATCTCCAGCCGTATGGCCATTTTTGTGCCTGGCGCGGCGCCAAGTGGGAAAGGGTGGTGTCGAGGCTGAAGGCAGCAGGAAAGCCCGCAGCCCCCAGGTCTGTGGGGCTACACAAGCGGTTCCCAAAGAGCTTTAGAACAAGGCATAGTTTTCCCTGCTGGCTCTTTGGGCGGGGGACCCATCTCCAGCCGTATGGCCATTTTTGTGCCTGGCGCGGCGCCAAGTGGGAAAGGGTGGTTTTGAGGCTGAAGGCAGCAGGAAAGCCTGCAGCCCCCAGGTCTGTGGGGCTACGCAAGCGGTTCCCAAAGAGCTTTAGAAGAAGGCATAGTTTTCCCTGCTGGCTCTTTGGACGGGGGACCCATTTCCAGCCGTATGGCCATTTTTGTGCCTGGCGCGATGCGTAGTGGTAAAGGGTGGTTTTGACGCTGAAGGCAGCAGCAAAGCCCGCAGCGCCCAGGTCTGTGCGGCTACGCAAGCGGTTCCCAAAGAGCTTTAGAACAAGGCATAGTTTTCCCTGCTGGCTCTTTGGGCGGGGGACCCATCTCCAGCCGTATGGCCATTTTTGTGCCTGGCGCGGCGCCAAGTGGGTAAGGGTGGTGTCGAGGCTGAAGGCAGCAGCAAAGCCTGCAGCCCCCAGGTCTGTGGGGCCAAGCAAGCGGTTCCCAAAGAGCTTTAGAACAAGGCATAGTTTTCCCTGCTGGCTCTTTGGGCATGGGACCCATCTCCAGCCATAGGCCATTTTTGTGCCTGATGCGGCGCCAAGTGGGAAAGGGTGGCTTTGAGGCTGAAGGCAGCAGGAAAGCCTGCAGCCCCCAAGTCTCTGGGGCTACGCAAGCAGTTCCCAAAGAGCTTTAGAACAAGGCATAATTTTCCCTGCTGGCTCTCTGGGCGGGGGACCCATCTCCAGCCATAGGCCGTTTTTGTGCCTGGCGCGGCGCCAAGTGGGAAAGGGTGCTGTCGAGGCTGAAGGCAGCAGCAAAGCCTGCAGCCCCCAGGTCTGTGGGGCTATGCAAGCGGTTCCCAAAGAGCTTTAGAACAAGGCATAGTTTTCCCTGCTGGCTCTTTGGGCGGGGGACCCATCTCCAGCCGTATGGCCATTTTTGTGCCTGGCACGGCGCCAAGTGGGAAAGGGTGGTGTCGAGGCTGAAGGCAGCAGGAAAGCCCGCAGCCCCCATGTCTGTAGGGCTACGCAAGCGGTTCCCAAAGAGCTTTAGAACAAGGCATAGTTTTCCCTGCTGGCTCTCTGGGCGGGGGACCCATCTCCAGCCATAGACCATTTTTGTGCCTAGCGCGGCGCCAAGTGGGAAAGGGTGGCTTTGAGGCTGAAGGCAGCAGCAAAGCCTGCAGGCCCCACGTCTGTGGGGCCACGCAAGCGGTTCCCAAAGAGCTTTAGAACAAGGCATAGTTTTCCTTGCTGGGTCTTTGGGCATGGGACCGATCTCCAGCCATAGGCCATTTTTTTACCTGATGGAGTGCCAAGTGGGAAAGGGTGGCTTTGAGGCTGAAGGCAGCAGGAAAGCCTGCAGCCCCCAGGTCTGTGGGGCTACGCAAGCGGTTCCCAAAGAGCTTTAGAACAAGGCATAGTTTTCCTTGCTGGCTCTTTGGGCATGGGCCCCATCTCCAGCCATAGGCCATTTTTGTGCCTGATGCGGCGCCAAGTGGGAAAGGGTGGCTTTGAGGCTGAAGGCAGCAGGAAAGCCCGCAGCCCCCAGGTCTGTGCGGCTACGCAAGCGGTTCCCAAAGAGCTTTAGAACAAGGCAAAATTTTCCTTGCTGGCTCTCTGGGCGGGGGACCCATCTCCAGCCGTATGGCCATTTTTGTGCCTAGCGCGACGCCAAGTGGGAAAGGGTGGCTTTGAGGCTGAAGGCAGCAGCAAAGCCTGCAGCCCCCAGGTCTGTGGGGCTACGCAAGCGGTTCCCAAAGAGCTTTAGAACAAGGCATAGTTTTCCCTGCTGGGTCTTTGGGCATGGGACCCATCTCCAGCCATAGGCCATTTTTGTGCCTGGCGCGACACCAAGTGGGAAAGGGTGGCTTTGAGGCTGAAGGCAGCAGGAAAGCCCGCAGCGCCAGGTCTGTGGGGCTACGCAAGCGGTTCCCAAAGAGCTTTAGAACAAGGCATAATTTTCCTTGCTGGCTCTCTGGGCGGGGGACCCATCTCCAGCCGTATGGCCATTTTTGTGCCTGGCGCGGCGCCAAGTGGGAAAGGGTGGTGTCGAGGCTGAAGGCAGCAGGAAAGCCCGCAGCCCCCAGGTCTGTGGGGCTACGCAAGCGGTTCCCAAAGAGCTTTAGAACAAGGCATAATTTTCCTTGCTGGCTCTCTGGGCGGGGGACCCATCTCCAGCCGTATGGCCATTTTTGTGCCTGGCGCGGCGCCAAGTGGGAAAGGGTGGTGTCGAGGCTGAAGGCAGCAGGAAAGCCCGCAGCCCCCAGGTCTGTGGGGCTACGCAAGCGGTTCCCAAAGAGCTTTAGAACAAGGCATAGTTTTCCCTGCTGGCTCTTTGGGCGGGGGACCCATCTCCAGCCGTATGGCCATTTTTGTGCCTGGCGCGGTGCGTAGTGGGAAAGGGTGGTTTTGAGGCTGAAGGCAGCAGGAAAACCTGCAGCCCCCAGGTCTGTGCGGCCAAGCAAGCGGTTCCCAAAGAGCTTTAGAACAAGGCATAGTTTTCCCTGATGGCTCTTTGGGCATGGGACCCATCTCCAGCCATAGGCCATTTTTGTGCCTTATAGGGCGCCAAGTGGGAAAGGGTGGCTTTGAGGCTGAAGGCAGCAGGAAAGCCTGCAGCCCCCAGGTCTGTGGGGCTACGCAAGCGGTTCCCAAAGAGCTTTAGAACAAGGCATAGTTTTCCCTGCTGGCTCTTTGGACGGGGGACCCATTTCCAGCCGTATGGCCATTTTTGTGCCTGGCGCGGTGCGTAGTGGTAAAGGGTGGTTTTGACGCTGAAGGCAGCAGCAAAGCCCGCAGCCCCCAGGTCTGTGCGGCTACGCAAGCGGTTCCCAAAGAGCTTTAGAACAAGGCATAGTTTTCCCTGCTGGCTCTTTGGGCGGGAGACCCATCTCCAGCCGTATGGGCATTTTTGTGCCTGGCGCGGCGCCAAGTGGGAAAGGGTGGCTTTGAGGCTGAAGGCAGCAGCAAAGCCTGCAGGCCCCACGTCTGTGGGGCCACGCAAGCGGTTCCCAAAGAGCTTTAGAACAAGGCATAGTTTTCCTTGCTGGGTCTTTGGGCATGGGACCGATCTCCAGCCATAGGCCATTTTTTTGCCTGATGGAGTGCCAAGTCTGAAAGGGTGGCTTTGAGGCTGAAGGCAGCAGGAAAGCCTGCAGCCCCCAGGTCTGTGGGGCTACGCAAGCGGTTCCCAAAGAGCTTTAGAACAAGGCATAGTTTTCCTTGCTGGCTCTTTGGGCATGGGACCCATCTCCAGCCATAGGCCATTTTTGTGCCTGATGCGGCGCCAAGTGGGAAAGGGTGGCTTTGAGGCTGAAGGCAGCAGGAAAGCCCGCAGCCCCCAGGTCTGTGCGGCTACGCAAGCGGTTCCCAAAGAGCTTTAGAACAAGGCATAATTTTCCTTGCTGGCTCTCTGGGCGGGGGACCCATCTCCAGCCGTATGGCCATTTTTGTGCCTAGCGCGACGCCAAGTGGGAAAGGGTGGCTTTGAGGCTGAAGGCAGCAGCAAAGCCCGCAGCCCCCAGGTCTGTGGGGCTACGCAAGCGGTTCCCAAAGAGCTTTAGAACAAGGCATAGTTTTCCCTGCTGGCTCTTTGGGCATGGGACCCATCTCCAGCCGTATGGCCATTTTTGTGCCTGGCGCGGCGCCAAGTGGGAAAGGGTGGTTTTGAGGCTGAAGGCAGCAGGAAAGCCCGCAGCCCCCAGGTCTTTGGGGCTACGCAAGCGGTTCCCAAAGAGCTTTAGAACAAGGCATAGTTTTCCCTGCTGGCTCTTTGGGCGGGGGACCCATCTCCAGCCGTATGGCCATTTTTGTGCCTGGCACGGCGCCAAGTGGGAAAGGGTGGTGTCGAGGCTGAAGGCAGCAGGAAAGCCCGCAGCCCCCATGTCTGTAGGACTACGCAAGCGGTTCCCAAAGAGCTTTAGAACAAGGCATAGTTTTCCCTGCTGGCTCTCTGGGCGGGGGACCCATCTCCAGCCATAGACCATTTTTGTGCCTAGCGCGGCGCCAAGTGGGAAAGGGTGGCTTTGAGGCTGAAGGCAGCAGCAAAGCCTGCAGGCCCCACGTCTGTGGGGCCACGCAAGCGGTTCCCAAAGAGCTTTAGAACAAGGCATAGTTTTCCTTGCTGGGTCTTTGGGCATGGGACCGATCTCCAGCCATAGATCATTTTTTTACCTGATGGAGTGCCAAGTGGGAAAGGGTGGCTTTGAGGCTGAAGGCAGCAGGAAAGCCTGCAGCCCCCAGGTCTGTGGGGCTACGCAAGCGGTTCCCAAAGAGCTTTAGAACAAGGCATAGTTTTCCCAGCTGGCTCTTTGGGCATGGGACCCATCTCCAGCCATAGGCCATTTTTGTGCCTGGCGCGACACCAAGTGGGAAAGGGTGGCTTTGAGGCTGAAGGCAGCAGGAAAGCCCGCAGCGCCAGGTCTGTGGGGCTACGCAAGCGGTTCCCAAAGAGCTTTAGAACAAGGCATAATTTTCCTTGTTGGCTCTCTGGGCGGGGGACCCATCTCCAGCCGTATGGCCATTTTTGTGCCTGGCGCGGCGCCAAGTGGGAAAGGGTGGTGTCGAGGCTGAAGGCAGCAGGAAAGCCTGCAGCCCCCAGGTCTGTGGGGCTACGCAAGCGGTTCCCAAAGAGCTTTAGAACAAGGCATAGTTTTCCCTGCTGGCTCTTTGGGCGGGGGACCCATTTCCAGCCGTATGGCCATTTTTGTGCCTGGCGCGGTGCGTAGTGGGAAAGGGTGGTTTTGAGGCTGAAGGCAGCAGGAAAGCCTGCAGCCCCCAGGTCTGTGGGGCCAAGCAAGCGGTTCCCAAAGAGCTTTAGAACAAGGCATAGTTTTCCCTGATGGCTCTTTGGGCATGGGACCCATCTCCAGCCATAGGCCATTTTTGTGCCTGATAGGGCGCCAAGTGGGAAAGGGTGGCTTTGAGGCTGAAGGCAGCAGGAAAGCCTGCAGCCCCCAGGTCTGTGGGGCTACGCAAGCGGTTCCCAAAGAGCTTTAGAAGAAGGCATAGTTTTCCCTGCTGGCTCTTTGGACGGGGGACCCATTTCCAGCCGTATGGCCATTTTTGTGCCTGGCGCGGTGCGTAGTGGTAAAGGGTGGTTTTGACGCTGAAGGCAGCAGGAAAGCCCGCAGCCCCCAGGTCTGTGCGGCTACGCAAGCGGTTCCCAAAGAGCTTTAGAACAAGGCATAGTTTTCCCTGCTGGCTCTTTGGGCGGGGGACCCATCTCCAGCCATATGGCCATTTTTGTGCCTGGCGCGGCGCCAAGTGGGAAAGGGTGGTTTTGAGGCTGAAGGCAGCAGCAAAGCCTGCAGCCCCCAGGTCTGTGGGGCCAAGCAAGCGGTTCCCAAAGAGCTTTAGAACAAGGCATAGTTTTCCCTGCTGGCTCTTTGGGCATGGGACCCATCTCCAGCCATAGGCCATTTTTGTGCCTGGCGCGGCGCCAAGTGGGAAAGGGTGGCTTTGAGGCTGAAGGCAGCAGCAAAGCCTGCAGGCCCCACGTCTGTGGGGCCACGCAAGCGGTTCCCAAAGAGCTTTAGAACAAGGCATAGTTTTCCTTGCTGGGTCTTTGGGCATGGGACCGATCTCCAGCCATAGGCCATTTTTTTGCCTGATGGAGTGCCAAGTGGGAAAGGGTGGCTTTGAGGCTGAAGGCAGCAGGAAAGCCTGCAGCCCCCAGGTCTGTGGGGCTACGCAAGCGGTTCCCAAAGAGCTTTAGAACAAGGCATAGTTTTCCTTGCTGGCTCTTTGGGCATGGGACCCATCTCCAGCCATAGGCCATTTTTGTGCCTGATGCGGCGCCAAGTGGGAAAGGGTGGCTTTGAGGCTGAAGGCAGCAGGAAAGCCCGCAGCCCCCAGGTCTGTGGGGCTACGCAAGCGGTTCCCAAAGAGCTTTAGAACAAGGCATAGTTTTCCCTGCTGGGTCTTTGGGCATGGGACCCATCTCCAGCCATAGGCCATTTTTGTGCCTGGCGCGACGCCAAGTGGGAAAGGGTGGCTTTGAGGCTGAAGGCAGCAGGAAAGCCCGCAGCCCCCAGGTCTGTGGGGCTACGCAAGCGGTTCCCAAAGAGCTTTAGAACAAGGCATAATTTTCCTTGCTGGCTCTCTGGGCGGGGGACCCATCTCCAGCCGTATGGCCATTTTTGTGCCTGGCGCGGCGCCAAGTGGGAAAGGGTGGTGTCGAGGCTGAAGGCAGCAGGAAAGCCCGCAGCCCCAAGGTCTGTGGGGCTACGCAAGCGGTTCCCAAAGAGCTTTAGAACAAGGCATAGTTTTCCCTGCTGGCTCTTTGGGCGGGGGACCCATCTCCAGCCGTATGGCCATTTTTGTGCCTGGCGCGGTGCGTAGTGGGAAAGGGTGGTTTTGAGGCTGAAGGCAGCAGGAAAGCCTGCAGCCCCCAGGTCTGTGGGGCTACGCAAGCGGTTCCCAAAGAGCTTTAGAAGAAGGCATAGTTTTCCCTGCTGGCTCTTTGGACGGGGGACCCATTTCCAGCCGTATGGCCATTTTTCTGCCTGGCGCGGTGCGTAGTGGTAAAGGGTGGTTTTGACGCTGAAGGCAGCAGGAAAGCCCGCAGCCCCCAGGTCTGTGCGGCTACGCAAGCGGTTCCCAAAGAGCTTTAGAACAAGGCATAGTTTTCCCTGCTGGCTCTTTGGGCGGGGGACCCATCTCCAGCCGTATGGCCATTTATGTGCCTGGCGCGGCGCCAAGTGGGAAAGGGTGGTTTTGAGGCTGAAGGCAGCAGCAAAGCCTGCAGCCCCCAGGTCTGTGGGGCCAAGCAAGCGGTTCCCAAAGAGCTTTAGAACAAGGCATAGTTTTCCCTGCTGGCTCTTTGGGCATGGGACCCATCTCCAGCCATAGGCCATTTTTGTGCCTGATAGGGCGCCAAGTGGGAAAGGGTGGCTTTGAGGCTGAAGGCAGCAGGAAAGCCCGCAGCCCCCAGGTCTGTGCGGCTACGCAAGCGGTTCCCAAAGAGCTTTAGAACAAGGCAAAATTTTCCTTGCTGGCTCTCTGGGCGGGGGACCCATCTCCAGCCGTATGGCCATTTTTGTGCCTAGCGCGACGCCAAGTGGGAAAGGGTGGCTTTGAGGCTGAAGGCAGCAGCAAAGCCTGCAGCCCCCAGGTCTGTGGGGCTACGCAAGCGGTTCCCAAAGAGCTTTAGAACAAGGCATAGTTTTCCCTGCTGGGTCTTTGGGCATGGGACCCATCTCCAGCCATAGGCCATTTTTGTGCCTGGCGCGACACCAAGTGGGAAAGGGTGGCTTTGAGGCTGAAGGCAGCAGGAAAGCCCGCAGCGCCAGGTCTGTGGGGCTACGCAAGCGGTTCCCAAAGAGCTTTAGAACAAGGCATAATTTTCCTTGCTGGCTCTCTGGGCGGGGGACCCATCTCCAGCCGTATGGCCATTTTTGTGCCTGGCGCGGCGCCAAGTGGGAAAGGGTGGTGTCGAGGCTGAAGGCAGCAGGAAAGCCCGCAGCCCCCAGGTCTGTGGGGCTACGCAAGCGGTTCCCAAAGAGCTTTAGAACAAGGCATAATTTTCCTTGCTGGCTCTCTGGGCGGGGGACCCATCTCCAGCCGTATGGCCATTTTTGTGCCTGGCGCGGCGCCAAGTGGGAAAGGGTGGTGTCGAGGCTGAAGGCAGCAGGAAAGCCCGCAGCCCCCAGGTCTGTGGGGCTACGCAAGCGGTTCCCAAAGAGCTTTAGAACAAGGCATAGTTTTCCCTGCTGGCTCTTTGGGCGGGGGACCCATCTCCAGCCGTATGGCCATTTTTGTGCCTGGCGCGGTGCGTAGTGGGAAAGGGTGGTTTTGAGGCTGAAGGCAGCAGGAAAACCTGCAGCCCCCAGGTCTGTGCGGCCAAGCAAGCGGTTCCCAAAGAGCTTTAGAACAAGGCATAGTTTTCCCTGATGGCTCTTTGGGCATGGGACCCATCTCCAGCCATAGGCCATTTTTGTGCCTGATAGGGCGCCAAGTGGGAAAGGGTGGTTTTGAGGCTGAAGGCAGCAGGAAAGCCTGCAGCCCCCAGGTCTGTGGGGCTACGCAAGCGGTTCCCAAAGAGCTTTAGAAGAAGGCATAGTTTTCCCTGCTGGCTCTTTGGACGGGGGACCCATTTCCAGCCGTATGGCCATTTTTGTGCCTGGCGCGGTGCGTAGTGGTAAAGGGTGGTTTTGACGCTGAAGGCAGCAGCAAAGCCCGCAGCCCCCAGGTCTGTGCGGCTACGCACGCGGTTCCCAAAGAGCTTTAGAACAAGGCATAGTTTTCCCTGCTGGCTCTTTGGGCGGGGGACCCATCTCCAGCCGTATGGCCATTTTTGTGCCTGGCGCGACGCCAAGTGGGAAAGGGTGGTTTTGAGGCTGAAGGCAGCAGCAAAGCCTGCAGCCCCCAGGTCTGTGGGGCCAAGCAAGCGGTTCCCAAAGAGCTTTAGAACAAGGCATAGTTTTCCCTGCTGGCTCTTTGGGCATGGGACCCATCTCCAGCCATAGGCCATTTTTGTGCCTGGCGCGGCGCCAAGTGGGAAAGGGTGGCTTTGAGGCTGAAGGCAGCAGCAAAGCCTGCAGGCCCCACGTCTGTGGGGCCACGCAAGCGGTTCCCAAAGAGCTTTAGAACAAGGCATAGTTTTCCTTGCTGGGTCTTTGGGCATGGGACCGATCTCCAGCCATAGGCCATTTTTTTGCCTGATGGAGTGCCAAGTGTGAAAGGGTGGCTTTGAGGCTGAAGGCAGCAGGAAAGCCTGCAGCCCCCAGGTCTGTAGGGCTACGCAAGCGGTTCCCAAAGAGCTTTAGAACAAGGCATAGTTTTCCTTGCTGGCTCTTTGGGCATGGGACCCATCTCCAGCCATAGGCCATTTTTGTGCCTGATGCGGCGCCAAGTGGGAAAGGGTGGCTTTGAGGCTGAAGGCAGCAGGAAAGCCCGCAGCCCCCAGGTCTGTGGGGCTACGCAAGCGGTTCCCAAAGAGCTTTAGAACAAGGCATAATTTTCCTTGCTGGCTCTCTGGGCGGGGGACCCATCTCCAGCCATATGGCCATTTTTGAGCCTGGAGCAGTGCCAAGTGGGAAAGGGTGGCTTTGAGGCTGAAGGCAGCAGCAAAGCCCGCAGCCCCCAGGTCTGTGGGGCTACGCAAGCGGTTCCCAAAGAGCTTTAGAACAAGGCATAGTTTTCCCTGCTGGGTCTTTGGGCATGGGACCCATCTCCAGCCGTATGGCCATTTTTGTGTCTGGCGCGGCGCCAAGTGGGAAAGGGTGGTTTTGAGGCTGAAGGCAGCAGGAAAGCCCGCAGCCCCCAGGTCTTTGGGGCTACGCAAGCGGTTCCCAAAGAGCTTTAGAACAAGGCATAGTTTTCCCTGCTGGCTCTTTGGGCGGGGGACCCATCTCCAGCCGTATGGCCATTTTTGTGCCTGGCACGGCGCCAAGTGGGAAAGGGTGGTGTCGAGGCTGAAGGCAGCAGCAAAGCCCGCAGCCCCCATGTCTGTAGGGCTACGCAAGCGGTTCCCAAAGAGCTTTAGAACAAGGCATAGTTTTCCCTGCTGGCTCTCTGGGCGGGGGACCCATCTCCAGCCATAGACCATTTTTGTGCCTAGCGCGGCGCCAAGTGGGAAAGGGTGGCTTTGAGGCTGAAGGCAGCAGCAAAGCCTGCAGGCCCCACGTCTGTGGGGCCACGCAAGCGGTTCCCAAAGAGCTTTAGAACAAGGCATAGTTTTCCTTGCTGGGTCTTTGGGCATGGGACCGATCTCCAGCCATAGATCATTTTTTTACCTGATGGAGTGCCAAGTGGGAAAGGGTGGCTTTGAGGCTGAAGGCAGCAGGAAAGCCTGCAGCCCCCAGGTCTGTGGGGCTACGCAAGCGGTTCCCAAAGAGCTTTAGAACAAGGCATAGTTTTCCTTGCTGGCTCTTTGGGCATGGGCCCCATCTCCAGCCATAGGCCATTTTTGTGCCTGATGCGGCGCCAAGTGGGAAAGGGTGGCTTTGAGGCTGAAGGCAGCAGGAAAGCCCGCAGCCCCCAGGTCTGTGCGGCTACGCAAGCGGTTCCCAAAGAGCTTTAGAACAAGGCAAAATTTTCCTTGCTGGCTCTCTGGGCGGGGGACCCATCTCCAGCCGTATGGCCATTTTTGTGCCTAGCGCGACGCCAAGTGGGAAAGGGTGGCTTTGAGGCTGAAGGCAGCAGCAAAGCCTGCAGCCCCCAGGTCTGTGGGGCTACGCAAGCGGTTCCCAAAGAGCTTTAGAACAAGGCATAGTTTTCCCTGCTGGCTCTTTGGGCATGGGACCCATCTCCAGCCATAGGCCATTTTTGTGCCTGGCGCGACACCAAGTGGGAAAGGGTGGCTTTGAGGCTGAAGGCAGCAGGAAAGCCCGCAGCGCCAGGTCTGTGGGGCTACGCAAGCGGTTCCCAAAGAGCTTTAGAACAAGGCATAATTTTCCTTGCTGGCTCTCTGGGCGGGGGACCCATCTGCAGCCGTATGGCCATTTTTGTGCCTGGCGCGGCGCCAAGTGGGAAAGGGTGGTGTCGAGGCTGAAGGCAGCAGGAAAGCCCGCAGCCCCCAGGTCTGTGCGGCTACGCAAGCGGTTCCCAAAGAGCTTTAGAACAAGGCATAGTTTTCCCTGCTGGCTCTTTGGGCGGGGGACCCATCTCCAGCCGTATGGCCATTTTTGTGCCTGGCGCGGCGCCAAGTGGGAAAGGGTGGTTTTGAGGCTGAAGGCAGCAGCAAAGCCTGCAGCCCCCAGGTCTGTGGGGCCAAGCAAGCGGTTCCCAAAGAGCTTTAGAACAAGGCATAGTTTTCCCTGCTGGCTCTTTGGGCATGGGACCCATCTCCAGCCATAGGCCATTTTTGTGCCTGGCGCGGCGCCAAGTGGGAAAGGGTGGCTTTGAGGCTGAAGGCAGCAGCAAAGCCTGCAGGCCCCACGTCTGTGGGGCCACGCAAGCGGTTCCCAAAGAGCTTTAGAACAAGGCATAGTTTTCCTTGCTGGGTCTTTGGGCATGGGACCGATCTCCAGCCATAGGCCATTTTTTTGCCTGATAGAGTGCCAAGTGGGAAAGGGTGGCTTTGAGGCTGAAGGCAGCAGGAAAGCCTGCAGCCCCCAGGTCTGTGGGGCTACGCAAGCGGTTCCCAAAGAGCTTTAGAAGAAGGCATAGTTTTCCCTGCTGGCTCTTTGGACGGGGGACCCATTTCCAGCCGTATGGCCATTTTTCTGCCTGGCGCGGTGCGTAGTGGTAAAGGGTGGTTTTGACGCTGAAGGCAGCAGGAAAGCCCGCAGCCCCCAGGTCTGTGCGGCTACGCAAGCGGTTCCCAAAGAGCTTTAGAACAAGGCATAGTTTTCCCTGCTGGCTCTTTGGGCGGGGGACCCATCTCCAGCCGTATGGCCATTTATGTGCCTGGCGCGGCGCCAAGTGGGAAAGGGTGGTTTTGAGGCTGAAGGCAGCAGCAAAGCCTGCAGCCCCCAGGTCTGTGGGGCCAAGCAAGCGGTTCCCAAAGAGCTTTAGAACAAGGCATAGTTTTCCCTGCTGGCTCTTTGGGCATGGGACCCATCTCCAGCCATAGGCCATTTTTGTGCCTGATAGGGCGCCAAGTGGGAAAGGGTGGCTTTGAGGCTGAAGGCAGCAGGAAAGCCCGCAGCCCCCAGGTCTGTGCGGCTACGCAAGCGGTTCCCAAAGAGCTTTAGAACAAGGCAAAATTTTCCTTGCTGGCTCTCTGGGCGGGGGACCCATCTCCAGCCGTATGGCCATTTTTGTGCCTAGCGCGACGCCAAGTGGGAAAGGGTGGCTTTGAGGCTGAAGGCAGCAGCAAAGCCTGCAGCCCCCAGGTCTGTGGGGCTACGCAAGCGGTTCCCAAAGAGCTTTAGAACAAGGCATAGTTTTCCCTGCTGGGTCTTTGGGCATGGGACCCATCTCCAGCCATAGGCCATTTTTGTGCCTGGCGCGACACCAAGTGGGAAAGGGTGGCTTTGAGGCTGAAGGCAGCAGGAAAGCCCGCAGCGCCAGGTCTGTGGGGCTACGCAAGCGGTTCCCAAAGAGCTTTAGAACAAGGCATAATTTTCCTTGCTGGCTCTCTGGGCGGGGGACCCATCTCCAGCCGTATGGCCATTTTTGTGCCTGGCGCGGCGCCAAGTGGGAAAGGGTGGTGTCGAGGCTGAAGGCAGCAGGAAAGCCCGCAGCCCCCAGGTCTGTGGGGCTACGCAAGCGGTTCCCAAAGAGCTTTAGAACAAGGCATAATTTTCCTTGCTGGCTCTCTGGGCGGGGGACCCATCTCCAGCCGTATGGCCATTTTTGTGCCTGGCGCGGCGCCAAGTGGGAAAGGGTGGTGTCGAGGCTGAAGGCAGCAGGAAAGCCCGCAGCCCCCAGGTCTGTGGGGCTACGCAAGCGGTTCCCAAAGAGCTTTAGAACAAGGCATAGTTTTCCCTGCTGGCTCTTTGGGCGGGGGACCCATCTCCAGCCGTATGGCCATTTTTGTGCCTGGCGCGGTGCGTAGTGGGAAAGGGTGGTTTTGAGGCTGAAGGCAGCAGGAAAACCTGCAGCCCCCAGGTCTGTGCGGCCAAGCAAGCGGTTCCCAAAGAGCTTTAGAACAAGGCATAGTTTTCCCTGATGGCTCTTTGGGCATGGGACCCATCTCCAGCCATAGGCCATTTTTGTGCCTGATAGGGCGCCAAGTGGGAAAGGGTGGTTTTGAGGCTGAAGGCAGCAGGAAAGCCTGCAGCCCCCAGGTCTGTGGGGCTACGCAAGCGGTTCCCAAAGAGCTTTAGAAGAAGGCATAGTTTTCCCTGCTGGCTCTTTGGACGGGGGACCCATTTCCAGCCGTATGGCCATTTTTGTGCCTGGCGCGGTGCGTAGTGGTAAAGGGTGGTTTTGACGCTGAAGGCAGCAGCAAAGCCCGCAGCCCCCAGGTCTGTGCGGCTACGCACGCGGTTCCCAAAGAGCTTTAGAACAAGGCATAGTTTTCCCTGCTGGCTCTTTGGGCGGGGGACCCATCTCCAGCCGTATGGCCATTTTTGTGCCTGGCGCGACGCCAAGTGGGAAAGGGTGGTTTTGAGGCTGAAGGCAGCAGCAAAGCCTGCAGCCCCCAGGTCTGTGGGGCCAAGCAAGCGGTTCCCAAAGAGCTTTAGAACAAGGCATAGTTTTCCCTGCTGGCTCTTTGGGCATGGGACCCATCTCCAGCCATAGGCCATTTTTGTGCCTGGCGCGGCGCCAAGTGGGAAAGGGTGGCTTTGAGGCTGAAGGCAGCAGCAAAGCCTGCAGGCCCCACGTCTGTGGGGCCACGCAAGCGGTTCCCAAAGAGCTTTAGAACAAGGCATAGTTTTCCTTGCTGGGTCTTTGGGCATGGGACCGATCTCCAGCCATAGGCCATTTTTTTGCCTGATGGAGTGCCAAGTGTGAAAGGGTGGCTTTGAGGCTGAAGGCAGCAGGAAAGCCTGCAGCCCCCAGGTCTGTAGGGCTACGCAAGCGGTTCCCAAAGAGCTTTAGAACAAGGCATAGTTTTCCTTGCTGGCTCTTTGGGCATGGGACCCATCTCCAGCCATAGGCCATTTTTGTGCCTGATGCGGCGCCAAGTGGGAAAGGGTGGCTTTGAGGCTGAAGGCAGCAGGAAAGCCCGCAGCCCCCAGGTCTGTGGGGCTACGCAAGCGGTTCCCAAAGAGCTTTAGAACAAGGCATAATTTTCCTTGCTGGCTCTCTGGGCGGGGGACCCATCTCCAGCCATATGGCCATTTTTGAGCCTGGAGCAGTGCCAAGTGGGAAAGGGTGGCTTTGAGGCTGAAGGCAGCAGCAAAGCCCGCAGCCCCCAGGTCTGTGGGGCTACGCAAGCGGTTCCCAAAGAGCTTTAGAACAAGGCATAGTTTTCCCTGCTGGGTCTTTGGGCATGGGACCCATCTCCAGCCGTATGGCCATTTTTGTGTCTGGCGCGGCGCCAAGTGGGAAAGGGTGGTTTTGAGGCTGAAGGCAGCAGGAAAGCCCGCAGCCCCCAGGTCTTTGGGGCTACGCAAGCGGTTCCCAAAGAGCTTTAGAACAAGGCATAGTTTTCCCTGCTGGCTCTTTGGGCGGGGGACCCATCTCCAGCCGTATGGCCATTTTTGTGCCTGGCACGGCGCCAAGTGGGAAAGGGTGGTGTCGAGGCTGAAGGCAGCAGCAAAGCCCGCAGCCCCCATGTCTGTAGGGCTACGCAAGCGGTTCCCAAAGAGCTTTAGAACAAGGCATAGTTTTCCCTGCTGGCTCTCTGGGCGGGGGACCCATCTCCAGCCATAGACCATTTTTGTGCCTAGCGCGGCGCCAAGTGGGAAAGGGTGGCTTTGAGGCTGAAGGCAGCAGCAAAGCCTGCAGGCCCCACGTCTGTGGGGCCACGCAAGCGGTTCCCAAAGAGCTTTAGAACAAGGCATAGTTTTCCTTGCTGGGTCTTTGGGCATGGGACCGATCTCCAGCCATAGATCATTTTTTTACCTGATGGAGTGCCAAGTGGGAAAGGGTGGCTTTGAGGCTGAAGGCAGCAGGAAAGCCTGCAGCCCCCAGGTCTGTGGGGCTACGCAAGCGGTTCCCAAAGAGCTTTAGAACAAGGCATAGTTTTCCTTGCTGGCTCTTTGGGCATGGGCCCCATCTCCAGCCATAGGCCATTTTTGTGCCTGATGCGGCGCCAAGTGGGAAAGGGTGGCTTTGAGGCTGAAGGCAGCAGGAAAGCCCGCAGCCCCCAGGTCTGTGCGGCTACGCAAGCGGTTCCCAAAGAGCTTTAGAACAAGGCAAAATTTTCCTTGCTGGCTCTCTGGGCGGGGGACCCATCTCCAGCCGTATGGCCATTTTTGTGCCTAGCGCGACGCCAAGTGGGAAAGGGTGGCTTTGAGGCTGAAGGCAGCAGCAAAGCCTGCAGCCCCCAGGTCTGTGGGGCTACGCAAGCGGTTCCCAAAGAGCTTTAGAACAAGGCATAGTTTTCCCTGCTGGCTCTTTGGGCATGGGACCCATCTCCAGCCATAGGCCATTTTTGTGCCTGGCGCGACACCAAGTGGGAAAGGGTGGCTTTGAGGCTGAAGGCAGCAGGAAAGCCCGCAGCGCCAGGTCTGTGGGGCTACGCAAGCGGTTCCCAAAGAGCTTTAGAACAAGGCATAATTTTCCTTGCTGGCTCTCTGGGCGGGGGACCCATCTGCAGCCGTATGGCCATTTTTGTGCCTGGCGCGGCGCCAAGTGGGAAAGGGTGGTGTCGAGGCTGAAGGCAGCAGGAAAGCCCGCAGCCCCCAGGTCTGTGCGGCTACGCAAGCGGTTCCCAAAGAGCTTTAGAACAAGGCATAGTTTTCCCTGCTGGCTCTTTGGGCGGGGGACCCATCTCCAGCCGTATGGCCATTTTTGTGCCTGGCGCGGCGCCAAGTGGGAAAGGGTGGTTTTGAGGCTGAAGGCAGCAGCAAAGCCTGCAGCCCCCAGGTCTGTGGGGCCAAGCAAGCGGTTCCCAAAGAGCTTTAGAACAAGGCATAGTTTTCCCTGCTGGCTCTTTGGGCATGGGACCCATCTCCAGCCATAGGCCATTTTTGTGCCTGGCGCGGCGCCAAGTGGGAAAGGGTGGCTTTGAGGCTGAAGGCAGCAGCAAAGCCTGCAGGCCCCACGTCTGTGGGGCCACGCAAGCGGTTCCCAAAGAGCTTTAGAACAAGGCATAGTTTTCCTTGCTGGGTCTTTGGGCATGGGACCGATCTCCAGCCATAGGCCATTTTTTTGCCTGATAGAGTGCCAAGTGGGAAAGGGTGGCTTTGAGGCTGAAGGCAGCAGGAAAGCCTGCAGCCCCCAGGTCTGTGGGGCTACGCAAGCGGTTCCCAAAGAGCTTTAGAACAAGGCATAGTTTTCCTTGCTGGCTCTTTGGGCATGGGACCCATCTCCAGCCATAGGCCATTTTTGTGCCTGATGCGGCGCCAAGTGGGAAAGGGTGGCTTTGAGGCTGAAGGCAGCAGGAAAGCCCGCAGCCCCCAGGTCTGTGGGGCTACGCAAGCGGTTCCCAAAGAGCTTTAGAACAAGGCATAGTTTTCCCTGCTGGCTCTTTGGGCATGGGACCCATCTCCAGCCATAGGCCATTTTTGTGCCTGGCGCGACGCCAAGTGGGAAAGGGTGGCTTTGAGGCTGAAGGCAGCAGGAAAGCCCGCAGCCCCCAGGTCTGTGGGGCTACGCAAGCGGTTCCCAAAGAGCTTTAGAACAAGGCATAATTTTCCTTGCTGGCTCTCTGGGCGGGGGACCCATCTCCAGCCGTATGGCCATTTTTGTGCCTGGCGCGGCGCCAAGTGGGAAAGGGTGGTGTCGAGGCTGAAGGCAGCAGGAAAGCCCGCAGCCCCCAGGTCTGTGGGGCTACACAAGCGGTTCCCAAAGAGCTTTAGAACAAGGCATAGTTTTCCCTGCTGGCTCTTTGGGCGGGGGACCCATCTCCAGCCGTATGGCCATTTTTGTGCCTGGCGCGGCGCCAAGTGGGAAAGGGTGGTTTTGAGGCTGAAGGCAGCAGGAAAGCCTGCAGCCCCCAGGTCTGTGGGGCTACGCAAGCGGTTCCCAAAGAGCTTTAGAAGAAGGCATAGTTTTCCCTGCTGGCTCTTTGGACGGGGGACCCATTTCCAGCCGTATGGCCATTTTTCTGCCTGGCGCGGTGCGTAGTGGTAAAGGGTGGCTTTGACGCTGAAGGCAGCAGGAAAGCCCGCAGCCCCCAGGTCTGTGCGGCTACGCAAGCGGTTCCCAAAGAGCTTTAGAACAAGGCATAGTTTTCCCTGCTGGCTCTTTGGGCGGGGGACCCATCTCCAGCCGTATGGCCATTTATGTGCCTGGCGCGGCGCCAAGTGGGAAAGGGTGGTTTTGAGGCTGAAGGCAGCAGCAAAGCCTGCAGCCCCCAGGTCTGTGGGGCCAAGCAAGCGGTTCCCAAAGAGCTTTAGAACAAGGCATAGTTTTCCCTGCTGGCTCTTTGGGCGGGGGACCCATCTCCAGTCGTATGGCTATTTTTATGCCTGGCGCGGTGCGTAGTGGGAAAGGGTGGTTTTGAGGCTGAAGGCAGCAGGAAAGCCCGCAGCCCCCAGGTCTTTGGGGCTACGCAAGCGGTTCCCAAAGAGCTTTAGAACAAGGCATAGTTTTCCCTGCTGGCTCTTTGGGCGGGGGACCCATCTCCAGCCGTATGGCCATTTTTGTGCCTGGCACGGCGCCAAGTGGGAAAGGGTGGTGTCGAGACTGAAGGCAGCAGGAAAGCCCGCAGCCCCCAGGTCTGTGCGGCTACGCAAGCGGTTCCCAAAGAGCTTTAGAACAAGGCATAGTTTTCCCTGCTGGCTCTCTGGGCGGGGGACCCATCTCCAGCCATAGACCATTTTTGTGCCTAGCGCGGCGCCAAGTGGGAAAGGGTGGCTTTGAGGCTGAAGGCAGCAGCAAAGCCTGCAGGCCCCACGTCTGTGGGGCCACGCAAGCGGTTCCCAAAGAGCTTTAGAACAAGGCATAGTTTTCCTTGCTGGGTCTTTGGGCATGGGACCGATCTCCAGCCATAGGCCATTTTTTTACCTGATGGAGTGCCAAGTGGGAAAGGGTGGCTTTGAGGCTGAAGGCAGCAGGAAAGCCTGCAGCCCCCAGGTCTGTGGGGCTACGCAAGCGGTTCCCAAAGAGCTTTAGAACAAGGCATAGTTTTCCTTGCTGGCTCTTTGGGCATGGGCCCCATCTCCAGCCATAGGCCATTTTTGTGCCTGATGCGGCGCCAAGTGGGAAAGGGTGGCTTTGAGGCTGAAGGCAGCAGGAAAGCCCGCAGCCCCCAGGTCTGTGCGGCTACGCAAGCGGTTCCCAAAGAGCTTTAGAACAAGGCATAATTTTCCTTGCTGGCTCTCTGGGCGGGGGACCCATCTCCAGCCGTATGGCCATTTTTGTGCCTGGCGCGGCGCCAAGTGGGAAAGGGTGGTGTGGAGGCTGAAGGCAGCAGGAAAGCCCGCAGCCCCCAGGTCTGTGGGGCTACGCAAGCGGTTCCCAAAGAGCTTTAGAACAAGGCATAGTTTTCCCTGCTGGCTCTTTGGGCGGGGGACCCATCTCCAGCCGTATGGCCATTTTTGTGCCTGGCGCGGTGCGTAGTGGGAAAGGGTGGTTTTGAGGCTGAAGGCAGCAGGAAAACCTGCAGCCCCCAGGTCTGTGGGGCCAAGCAAGCGGTTCCCAAAGAGCTTTAGAACAAGGCATAGTTTTCCCTGATGGCTCTTTGGGCATGGGACCCATCTCCAGCCATAGGCCATTTTTGTGCCTGATAGGGCGCCAAGTGGGAAAGGGTGGCTTTGAGGCTGAAGGCAGCAGGAAAGCCTGCAGCCCCCAGGTCTGTGGGGCTACGCAAGCGGTTCCCAAAGAGCTTTAGAAGAAGGCATAGTTTTCCCTGCTGGCTCTTTGGACGGGGGACCCATTTCCAGCCGTATGGCCATTTTTGTGCCTGGCGCGGCGCCAAGTGGGAAAGGGTGGTTTTGAGGCTGAAGGCAGCAGCAAAGCCTGCAGCCCCCAGGTCTGTGGGGCCAAGCAAGCGGTTCCCAAAGAGCTTTAGAACAAGGCATAGTTTTCCCTGCTGGCTCTTTGGGCATGGGACCCATCTCCAGCCATAGGCCATTTTTGTGCCTGGCGCGGCGCCAAGTGGGAAAGGGTGGCTTTGAGGCTGAAGGCAGCAGCAAAGCCTGCAGGCCCCACGTCTGTGGGGCCACGCAAGCGGTTCCCAAAGAGCTTTAGAACAAGGCATAGTTTTCCTTGCTGGGTCTTTGGGCATGGGACCGATCTCCAGCCATAGGCCATTTTTTTGCCTGATGGAGTGCCAAGTGGGAAAGGGTGGCTTTGAGGCTGAAGGCAGCAGGAAAGCCTGCAGCCCCCAGGTCTGTGGGGCCAAGCAAGCGGTTCCCAAAGAGCTTTAGAACAAGGCATAGTTTTCCTTGCTGGCTCTTTGGGCATGGGACCCATCTCCAGCCATAGGCCATTTTTGTGCCTGATGCGGCGCCAAGTGGGAAAGGGTGGCTTTGAGGCTGAAGGCAGCAGGAAAGCCCGCAGCCCCCAGGTCTGTGCGGCTACGCAAGCGGTTCCCAAAGAGCTTTAGAACAAGGCATAGTTTTCCCTGCTGGCTCTTTGGGCGGGGGACCCATCTCCAGCCGTATGGCCATTTTTGTGCCTGGCGCGGCGCCAAGTGGGAAAGGGTGGTTTTGAGGCTGAAGGCAGCAGGAAAGCCCGCAGCCCCCACGTCTGTGGGGCTACGCAAGCGGTTCCCAAAGAGCTTTAGAACAAGGCATAGTTTTCCCTGCTGGCTCTTTGGGCATGGGACCCATCTCCAGCCATAGGCCATTTTTGTGCCTGGCGCGGCGCCAAGTGGGAAAGGGTGGCTTTGAGGCTGAAGGCAGCAGGAAAGCCTGCAGCCCCCAAGTCTCTGGGGCTACGCAAGCAGTTCCCAAAGAGCTTTAGAACAAGGCATAATTTTCCCTGCTGGCTCTCTGGGCGGGGGACCCATCTCCAGCCATAGGCCGTTTTTGTGCCTGGCGCGGCGCCAAGTGGGAAAGGGTGCTGTCGAGGCTGAAGGCAGCAGCAAAGCCTGCAGCCCCCAGGTCTGTGGGGCTATGCAAGCGGTTCCCAAAGAGCTTTAGAACAAGGCATAGTTTTCCCTGCTGGCTCTTTGGGCGGGGGACCCATCTCCTGTCGTATGGCTATTTTTATGCCTGGCGCGGTGCGTAGTGGGAAAGGGTGGTTTTGAGGCTGAAGGCAGCAGGAAAGCCCGCAGCCCCCAGGTCTTTGGGGCTACGCAAGCGGTTCCCAAAGAGCTTTAGAACAAGGCATAGTTTTCCCTGCTGGCTCTTTGGGCGGGGGACCCATCTCCAGCCGTATGGCCATTTTTGTGCCTGGCACGGCGCCAAGTGGGAAAGGGTGGTGTCGAGGCTGAAGGCAGCAGGAAAGCCCGCAGCCCCCATGTCTGTAGGGCTACGCAAGCGGTTCCCAAAGAGCTTTAGAACAAGGCATAGTTTTCCCTGCTGGCTCTCTGGGCGGGGGACCCATCTCCAGCCATAGACCATTTTTGTGCCTAGCGCGGCGCCAAGTGGGAAAGGGTGGCTTTGAGGCTGAAGGCAGCAGCAAAGCCTGCAGGCCCCACGTCTGTGGGGCCACGCAGGCGGTTCCCAAAGAGCTTTAGAACAAGGCATAGTTTTCCTTGCTGGCTCTTTGGGCATGGGACCCATCTCCAGCCATAGGCCATTTTTTTACCTGATGGAGTGCCAAGTGGGAAAGGGTGGCTTTGAGGCTGAAGGCAGCAGGAAAGCCTGCAGCCCCCAGGTCTGTGGGGCTACGCAAGCGGTTCCCAAAGAGCTTTAGAACAAGGCATAGTTTTCCTTGCTGGCTCTTTGGGCATGGGCCCCATCTCCAGCCATAGGCCATTTTTGTGCCTGATGCGGCGCCAAGTGGGAAAGGGTGGCTTTGAGGCTGAAGGCAGCAGGAAAGCCCGCAGCCCCCACGTCTGTGCGGCTACGCAAGCGGTTCCCAAAGAGCTTTAGAACAAGGCAAAATTTTCCTTGCTGGCTCTCTGGGCGGGGGACCCATCTCCAGCCGTATGGCCATTTTTGTGCCTAGCGCGACGCCAAGTGGGAAAGGGTGGCTTTGAGGCTGAAGGCAGCAGCAAAGCCTGCAGCCCCCAGGTCTGTGGGGCTACGCAAGCGGTTCCCAAAGAGCTTTAGAACAAGGCATAGTTTTCCCTGCTGGGTCTTTGGGCATGGGACCCATCTCCAGCCATAGGCCATTTTTGTGCCTGGCGCGACACCAAGTGGGAAAGGGTGGCTTTGAGGCTGAAGGCAGCAGGAAAGCCCGCAGCGCCAGGTCTGTGGGGCTACGCAAGCGGTTCCCAAAGAGCTTTAGAACAAGGCATAATTTTCCTTGCTGGCTCTCTGGGCGGGGGACCCATCTCCAGCCGTATGGCAATTTTTGTGCCTGGCGCGGCGCCAAGTGGGAAAGGGTGGTGTCGAGGCTGAAGGCAGCAGGAAAGCCCGCAGCCCCAAGGTCTGTGGGGCTACGCAAGCGGTTCCCAAAGAGCTTTAGAACAAGGCATAGTTTTCCCTGCTGGCTCTTTGGGCGGGGGACCCATCTCCAGCCGTATGGCCATTTTTGTGCCTGGCTCGGTGCGTAGTGGGAAAGGGTGGTTTTGAGGCTGAAGGCAGCAGGAAAGCCTGCAGCCCCCAGGTCTGTGGGGCCAAGCAAGCGGTTCCCAAAGAGCTTTAGAACAAGGCATAGTTTTCCCTGATGGCTCTTTGGGCGGGGGACCCATCTCCAGCCATAGGCCATTTTTGTGCCTGATAGGGCGCCAAGTGGGAAAGGGTGGCTTTGAGGCTGAAGGCAGCAGGAAAGCCTGCAGCCCCCAGGTCTGTGGGGCTACGCAAGCGGTTCCCAAAGAGCTTTAGAAGAAGGCATAGTTTTCCCTGCTGGCTCTTTGGACGGGGGACCCATTTCCAGCCGTATGGCCATTTTTCTGCCTGGCGCGGTGCGTAGTGGTAAAGGGTGGTTTTGACGCTGAAGGCAGCAGGAAAGCCCGCAGCCCCCAGGTCTGTGCGGCTACGCAAGCGGTTCCCAAAGAGCTTTAGAACAAGGCATAGTTTTCCCTGCTGGCTCTTTGGGCGGGGGACCCATCTCCAGCCGTATGGCCATTTTTGTGCCTGGCGCGGCGCCAAGTGGGAAAGGGTGGCTTTGAGGCTGAAGGCAGCAGCAAAGCCTGCAGCCCCCAGGTCTGTGGGGCCAAGCAAGCGGTTCCCAAAGAGCTTTAGAACAAGGCATAGTTTTCCCTGCTGGCTCTTTGGGCATGGGACCCATCTCCAGCCATAGGCCATTTTTGTGCCTGGCGCGGCGCCAAGTGGGAAAGGGTGGCTTTGAGGCTGAAGGCAGCAGCAAAGCCTGCAGGCCCCACGTCTGTGGGGCCACGCAAGCGGTTCCCAAAGAGCTTTAGAACAAGGCATAGTTTTCCTTGCTGGGTCTTTGGGCATGGGACCGATCTCCAGCCATAGATCATTTTTTTACCTGATGGAGTGCCAAGTGGGAAAGGGTGGTTTTGAGGCTGAAGGCAGCAGGAAAGCCCGCAGCCCCCAGGTCTGTGGGGCTACGCAAGCGGTTCCCAAAGAGCTTTAGAACAAGGCATAGTTTTCCCTGCTGGCTCTTTGGGCGGGGGACCCATCTCCAGCCGTATGGCCATTTTTGTGCCTGGCGCGGCGCCAAGTGGGTAAGGGTGGTGTCGAGGCTGAAGGCAGCAGCAAAGCCTGCAGCCCCCAGGTCTGTGGGGCCAAGCAAGCGGTTCCCAAAGAGTTTTAGAACAAGGCATAGTTTTCCCTGCTGGCTCTTTGGGCATGGGACCCATCTCCAGCCGTATGGCCATTTTTGTCCCTGGCCCGGCGCCAAGTGGGAAAGGGTGGCTTTGAGGCTGAAGGCAGCAGGAAAGCCCGCAGCCCCCAGGTCTGTGGGGCTACGCAAGCAGTTCCCAAAGAGCTTTAGAACAAGGCATAGTTTTCCCTGCTGGCTCTTTTGGCAGGGGACCCATCTCCAGCCATAGGCCATTTTTGTGCCTGGCCCGGCGCCCAGTGGGAAAGGGTGGCTTTGAGGCTTGAAGGCAGCAGGAAAGCCCGCAGCCCCCAGGTCTGTGGGGCTACGCAAGCGGTTCCCAAAGAGCTTTAGAACAAGGCATAATTTTCCCTGCTGGCTCTTTGGGCGGGGGACCCATCTCCAGCCATATGGCCATTTTTGTGCCTGGCGCAGCGCCAAGTGGGAAAGGGTGGTTTTGAGGCTGAAGGCAGCAGGAAAGCCCGCAGCCCCCACGTGTGTGGGGCTACGCAAGCGGTTCCCAAAGAGCTTTAGAACAAGGCATAGTTTTCCCTGCTGGCTCTTTGGGCATGGGACCCATCTCCAGCCATAGGCCATTTTTGTGCTTGATAGGGCGCCAAGTGGGAAAGGGTGCTGTCGAGGCTGAAGGCAGCAGGAAAGCCCGCAGCCCCCAGGTCTGTGCGGCTACGCAAGCGGTTCCCAAAGAGCTTTAGAACAAGGCATAGTTTTCCCTGCTGGCTCTATGGGCGGGGGACCCATCTCCAGCCGTATGGCCATTTTTGTGCCTGATAGGGCGCCAAGTGGGAAAGGGTGGTGTCGAGGCTGAAGGCAGCAGCAAAGACTGCAGCCCCCACGTCTGTGGGGCCAAGCAAGCGGTTCCCAAAGAGCTTTAGAACAAGGCATAGTTTTCCCTGCTGGCTCTTTGGGCGGGGGACCCATCTCCAGCCACAGGCCATTTTTGTCCCTGGCCCGGCGCCCAGTGGGAAAGGGTGGCTTTGAGGCTTGAAGGCAGCAGGAAAGCCCGCAGCCCCCAGGTCTGTAGGGCTACGCAAGCGGTTCCCAAAGAGCTTTAGAACAAGGCATAGTTTTCCCTGCTGGATCTCTGGGCGGGGGACCCATCTCCAGCCGTATGGCCATTTTTGAGCCTGGCGCGGCGCCAGGTGGGAAAGGGTGGCTTTGAGGCTGAAGGCAGGAGCAAAGCCTGCAGCCCCCAGGTCTGTGGTGCTACGCAAGCGGTTCCCAAAGAGCTTTAGAACAAGGCATAGTTTTCCCAGCTGGCTCTTAGGGCATGGGACCCATCTCCAGCCATAGGCCATTTTTTGTGCCTGGCACGAAGCCAAGTGGGAAAGGGTGGCTTTGAGGCTGAAGGCAGCAGGAAAGCCTGCAGCCCCCAGGTGTGTGGGGCTACGCAAGCGGTTCCCAAAGAGCTTTAGAACAAGGCATAGTTTTCCCTGCTGGCTCTTTGGGCGGGGGACCCATCTCCAGCCGTATGGCTATTTTTGTGCCTGGCGCGGTGCGTAGTGGCATAGGATGGTTTTGAGGCTGAAGGCAGCAGGAAAGCCTGCAGCCCCCAGGTCTGTGCGGCTACACAAGCGGATCACAAAGAGCTTTAGAACAAGGCATAGTTTTCACTGCTGGCTCTTTGGGCGGGGGACCCATCTCCAGCCGTATGGCTATTTTTGTGCCTGGCGCGGTGCGTAGTGGCATAGGATGGTTTTGAGGCTGAAGGCAGCAGGAAAGCCTGCAGCCCCCAGGTCTGTGCGGCTACACAAGCGGATCACAAAGATCTTTAGAACAAGGCATAGTTTTCCCTGCTGGCTCTTTGGGCGGGGGACCCATCTCCAGCCGTACGGCCATTTTTGCGCCTGGCCCGGCGCAAAGTGGGAAAGGGTGGCTTTGAGGCTGAAGGCAGCAGCAAAGCCCGCAGCCCCCAGGTCTGTGCGGCTACGAAAGCGGTTCCCAAAGAGCTTTAGAACAAGGCATAGTTTTCCCTGCTGGCTCTTTGGGCGGGAGACCCATCTCCAGCCATAGGCCATTTTTGTGCCTGGCGCGACGCCAAGTGGGAAAGGGTGTTGTCGAGGCTGAAGGCAGCAGGAAAGCCCGCAGCCCCCAGGTCTGTGGGGCCACACAAGCGGTTCCCAAAGAGCTTTAGAACAAGGCATAGTTTTCCCTGCTGGCTCTTTGGGCGGGGGACCCATCTCCAGCCGTATGGCCATTTTTGTGCCTGGCGCGGCGCCAAGTGGGAAAGGGTGGCTTTGAGGCTGAAGGCAGCAGCAAAGCCCGCAGCCCCCAGGTCTGTGGGGCTACGCAAGCAGTTCCCAAAGAGCTTTAGAACAAGGCATAGTTTTCCCTGCTGGCTCTTTAGGCATGGGACCCATCTCCATCCATAGGCCATTTTTGTGCCTGATAGGGCGCCAAGTGGGAAAGGGTTGCTTTGAGGCTGAAGACAGCAGGAAAGCCCGCAGCCCCCAGGTCTGTGGGGCTACGCAAGCGGTTCCCAAAGAGCTTTAGAACAAGGCATAGTTTTCCCTGCTGGCTCTTTGGGCGGGGGACCCATCTGCAGACATATGGCCATTTTTGTGCCTGGCACGACGCCAAGTGGGAAAGGGTGGCTTTGACGCTGAAGGCAGCAGGAAAGCCCGCAGCCCCCAGGTCTGTGCGGCTACGCAAGCGGTTCCCAAAGAGCTTTAGAACAAGGCATAGTTTTCCCTACTGGCTCTTTGGGCGGGAGACCCATCTCCAGCCATAGGCCATTTTTGTGCCTGGCGCGACGCCAAGTGGGAAAGGGTGTTGTCGAGGCTGAAGGCAGCAGGAAAGCCCGCAGCCCCCAGGTCTGTGGGGCTACGCAAGCGGTTCCCAAAGAGCTTTAGAACAAGGCATAGTTTTCCCTGCTGGCTCTTTGGGCATGGGACCCATCTCCAGCCATAGGCCATTTTTGTGCCTGGCGCGACGCCAAGTGGGAAAGGGTGGTGTCGAGGTTGAAGGCAGCAGGAAAGCCTGCAGCCCCCAGGTCTGTGGGGCTACACAAGCAGTTCCCAAAGAGCTTTAGAACAAGGCATAGTTTTCCCTGCTGGCTCTTTGGGCATGGGACCCATCTCCAGCCGTATGGCCATTTTTGTGCCTGGCGCGGCGCCAAGTGGGAAAGGGTGGTTTTGAGGCTGAAGGCAGCAGGAAAGCCCGCAGCCCCCAGGTCTGTGGGGCTACGCAAGCGGTTCCCAAAGAGCTTTAGAACAAGGCATAGTTTTCCCTGCTGGCTCTTTGGGCGGGGGACCCATCTCCAGCCGTATGGCCATTTTTGTGCCTAGCGCGGCGCCAAATGGGAAAGGGTGGCTTTGAGGCTGAAGGCAGCAGGAAAGTCTGCAGCCCCCAGGTCTGTGGGGCTACGCAAGCGGTTCCCAAAGAGCTTTAGAACAAGGCATAGTCTTCCCTGCTGGCTCTCTGGGCCGGGGACCCATCTCCAGCCATAGGCCATTTTTGTGCCTGGCGCAGTGCCAAGTGGGAAAGGGTGGTGTCGAGGCTGAAGGCAGCAGGAAAGCCCGCAGCCCCCAGGTCTGTGGGGCTACGCAAGCGTTTCCCAAAGAGCTTTAGAACAAGGCATAGTTTTCCCTGCTGGCTCTTTGGGCGGGGGACCCATCTCCAGCCATAGGCCATTTTTGTGCCTGGCGCGGCGCCAAGTGGGAAAGGGTGGTGTCGAGGCTGAAGGCAGCAGGAAAGCCTGCAGGCCCCACGTCTGTGGGGCTACGCAAGTGGTTCCCAAAGAGCTTTAGAACAAGGCATAGTTTTCCCTGCTGGCTCTTTGGGCGGGGGACCCGTATCCAGCCATAGGCCATTTTTGTGCCTGGCGCGGCGCCAAGTGGGAAAGGGTGGCTTTGAGGCTGAAGGCAGCAGGAAAGCCCGCAGCCCCCAGGTCTGTAGGGCTACGCAAGCGGTTCCCAAAGAGCTTTAGAACAAGGCATAGTTTTCCCTGCTGGATCTCTGGGCGGGGGACCCATCTCCAGCCGTATGGCCATTTTTGAGCCTGGCGCGGCGCCAGGTGGGAAAGGGTGGCTTTGAGGCTGAAGGCAGGAGCAAAGCCTGCAGCCCCCAGGTCTGTGGTGCTACGCAAGCGGTTCCCAAAGAGCTTTAGAACAAGGCATAGTTTTCCCTGCTGGCTCTTTGGGCATGGGACCCATCTCCAGCCATAGGCCATTTTTGTGCCTGGCACGAAGCCAAGTGGGAAAGGGTGCTGTCGAGGCTGAAGGCAGCAGGAAAGCCTGCAGCCCCCAGGTGTGTGGGGCTACGCAAGCGGTTCCCAAAGAGCTTTAGAACAAGGCATAGTTTTCCCTGCTGGCTCTTTGGGCGGGGGACCCATCTCCAGCCGTATGGCTATTTTTGTGCCTGGCGCGGTGCGTAGTGGCATAGGATGGTTTTGAGGCTGAAGGCAGCAGGAAAGCCTGCAGCCCCCAGGTCTGTGCGGCTACACAAGCGGATCACAAAGATCTTTAGAACAAGGCATAGTTTTCCCTGCTGGCTCTTTGGGCGGGGGACCCATCTCCAGCCGTACGGCCATTTTTGCGCCTGGCCCGGCGCAAAGTGGGAAAGGGTGGCTTTGAGGCTGAAGGCAGCAGCAAAGCCCGCAGCCCCCAGGTCTGTGCGGCTACGAAAGCGGTTCCCAAAGAGCTTTAGAACAAGGCATAGTTTTCCCTGCTGGCTCTTTGGGCGGGAGACCCATCTCCAGCCATAGGCCATTTTTGTGCCTGGCGCGACGCCAAGTGGGAAAGGGTGTTGTCGAGGCTGAAGGCAGCAGGAAAGCCCGCAGCCCCCAGGTCTGTGGGGCCACACAAGCGGTTCCCAAAGAGCTTTAGAACAAGGCATAGTTTTCCCTGCTGGCTCTTTGGGCCGGGGACCCATCTCCAGCCGTATGGCCATTTTTGTGCCTGGCGCGGCGCCAAGTGGGAAAGGGTGGCTTTGAGGCTGAAGGCAGCAGCAAAGCCCGCAGCCCCCAGGTCTGTGGGGCTACGCAAGCAGTTCCCAAAGAGCTTTAGAACAAGGCATAGTTTTCCCTGCTGGCTCTTTAGGCATGGGACCCATCTCCATCCATAGGCCATTTTTGTGCCTGATAGGGCGCCAAGTGGGAAAGGGTTGCTTTGAGGCTGAAGACAGCAGGAAAGCCCGCAGCCCCCAGGTCTGTGGGGCTACGCAAGCGGTTCCCAAAGAGCTTTAGAACAAGGCATAGTTTTCCCTGCTGGCTCTTTGGGCGGGGGACCCATCTGCAGACATATGGCCATTTTTGTGCCTGGCACGACGCCAAGTGGGAAAGGGTGGCTTTGACGCTGAAGGCAGCAGGAAAGCCCGCAGCCCCCAGGTCTGTGCGGCTACGCAAGCGGTTCCCAAAGAGCTTTAGAACAAGGCATAGTTTTCCCTACTGGCTCTTTGGGCGGGAGACCCATCTCCAGCCGTATGGCCATTTTTGTGCCTGGCGCGGTGCGTAGTGTGAAAGGGTGGTTTTGAGGCTGAAGGCAGCAGGAAAGCCTGCAGCCCACAGCTCTGTGGGGCCAAGGAAGCTGTTCCCAAAGAGCTTTAGAACAAGGCATAGTTTTCCGTGATGGCTCTTTGGGCATGGGACCCATCTCCAGCCATAGGCCATTTTTGTGCCTGGCGCGGTGCGTAGTGGGAAAGGGTGGCTTTGAGGCTGAAGGCAGCAGGAAAGCCCGCAGCCCCCAGGTCCGTGGGGCTACGCAAGCGGTTCCCAAAGAGCTTTAGAAGAAGGCATAGTTTTCCTTGCTGGCTCTTTGGGCATGGGACCCATCTCCAGCCATAGGCCATTTTTGTGCCTGGCCCGGCGCCAAGTGGGAAAGGGTGGTGTCGAGGCTGAAGGCAGCAGCAAAGCCCGAAGCCCCCAGGTCTGTAGGGCTACGCAAGCGGTTCCCAAAGAGCTTTAGAACAAGGCATAGTTTTCCCTGCTGGCTCTTTGGGCATGGAACCCATCTCCAGCCGTATGGCCATTTTTGTGCCTACCGCGGCGCCAAATGGGAAAGGGTGGCTTTGAGGCTGAAGGCAGCAGGAAAGTCTGCAGCCCCCAAGTCTCTTAGGCTATGCAAGCGGTTCCCAAAGAGCTTTAGAACAAGGCATAGTTTCCGCTGCTTGTTCTTTGGGCGGGGGACCCATCTCCAGCCATAGGCCATTTTTGTGCCTGGCGCAGTGCCAAGTGGGAAAGGGTGCTGTCGAGCCTGAAGGCAGCAGGAAAGCCTGCAGCCCCCAGGTCTGTGGGGCTACGCAAGCGGTTCCCAAAGAGCTTTAGAACAAGGCATAGTTTTCCCTGCTGGCTCTTTGGGCGGGGGACCCATCTCCAGCCGTATGGCCATTTTTGTGCCTGGCGCGGCGCAAAGTGGGAAAGGGTGTTGTCGAACATGAAGGCAGAAGGAAAGCCCACAGCCCCCAGGTGTGTGGGGCTACGCAAGCGGTTCCCAAAGAGCTTTAGAAGAAGGCATAGTTTTCCCTGCTGGCTCTTTGGGCGGGGGACCCATCTCCAGCCATAGGCCATTTTTGTGCCTGGCGCGACGCCAAGTGGGAAAGGGTGGTGTCGAGGTTGAAGGCAGCAGGAAAGCCTGCAGCCCCCAGGTCTGTGGGGCTACGCAAGCGGTTCCCAAAGAGCTTTAGAACAAGGCATAGTTTTCCGTGCTGGCTCCTTGGGCGGGGGACCCATCTCCAGCCGTATGGCCATTTTTGTGCCTGGCGCGGCGCCCAGTGGGAAAGGGTGGTGTCGAGGCTGAAGGCAGCAGGAAAGCCCGCAGCTCCCAGGTCTGTGGAGCTACGCAAGTGGTTCCCAAAGAGCTTTAGAACAAGGCATAGTTTTCCTTGCTGGCTCTTTGGGCAGGGGACCCATCTCCAGCCATATGGCCATTTTTGTGCCTGATGCGGTGTCCAGTGGAAAAGGGTGGCTTTGAGGTTGAAGGCAGCAGGAAAGCCTGCAGCCCCCAGGTCTGTGGGGCTACGCAAGCGGTTCCCAAAGAGCTTTAGAACAAGGCATAGTTTTCCCTGCTGGCTCTTTGGGCGGGGGACCCATCTCCAGCTGTATGGCCATTTTTGTGCCTGGCGCGGTGCCAAGTGGGAAAGGGTGGTGTCGAGTCTGAAGGCAGCAGGAAAGCCCGCAGCCCCCAGGTCTGTGGGGCTACGCAAGCGGTTCCCAAAGAGCTTTAGAACAAATCATAGTTTTCCCTGCTTGTTCTTTGGGCGGGGGACCCATCTCCAGCCGTATGGCCATTTTTGTGCCTGGCGCGGCGCCAAGTG